>NC_050594.1:11186118-11348618 GCF_013368585.1 Megalops cyprinoides
TCTCAGCTGAGAGCAGCGTCTGCTTGAGGACATAGTACTATTAGATTTGTACAATTACAGCCTATAGGGCAGCTAACACGATACACTTTCAAACGGTGGACTTCGACAACTTCAAACGGCGCAATGAGCGTCAGGGTAAAGGCGGCAACAAGAGACAAATTTAAAAGCACAATTTAAAAAGCACAGCAATTTACGACAGCACTGATGGGCGGGGGGGGGGCAGCAATTGTGTGCTGGGTCAGTCCAGGTAGAGTCTGAAGAGGTGCGTCTTCAGGCCCCGTCTGAAGGACTGGGGTGAAGAAGCTGTCCGTAGCGAGACCAGGAGTTCGTTCCACCACTGGGGAGCGATGTAGGTGAAACGCCGATGTCCGGCAGAACGAGCACCTCCTGCCTTGACCATGCAAGGAGCGAGGCGTCCAGTTGCTGCTGAGCGCAGGGGTCGGCCTGGTGTGTAGGGCTGGATGAGTTCTTGGAGGTAGGCAGGGGCTGTCCTGTTGACTGCAGAGAAGGCGAGGGTCAGGGTCTTGAATCTGATCCTGGCAGCGACAGGAAGCCAGTGGAGGGATTTCAGCAGGGGAGTAACATGGGAGAATTTGGGGAGGTTGAAGATCAGTCGGGCAGCTGCATTCTGGATGAGCTGGAGAGGCTGGGTGGTGCATGCTGGGAGGCCTGCAAGGAGAGCGTTGCAGTAGTCCAGTCGAGGGAGAACTGTGGCCTGGATAAGGAGCTGCGTCGCGTATGTTGTCAGGAACGGACGAATCCTCCTGATGTTGTGGAGGAGGAATCGGCAGGCCCGTGACGTGCGAGCAATGTACTCCTTGAAGTCCAGGTTACTGTCGAGGGTGATGCCCAAGCTCTTTGCTGACAGTTGAACTTCACTGATTACTACAACAAAAACCAGATATCCAACATTGCCTGACTACATTTCTTTGGCTCCAATACCTCTGAGGTCATCAGAATGAGACGAGCTGATGCTGCTTTGTTGCATTTAGCATGTGGAATTAGAGCCAGTGTGCGGCATTGCAAAACACATTGTAAAAAGCAAACCCAGGAGCAAATGAAACTAATGAATGCTCTTTCTGCTTTCTCCTACAGCATAACCAGGACCTTTGCCTCTGGCAAAACGGAAAAGGGAATCTTCCAAGCCCTGAAAGACCTGGGCCTTCCCAGCGGAAAGGTGCCCTGCTCCCTCTGTCTCTCTGTCCATTAGTGTGTTCATATCTAAGAGTTCAGTGACTAGACTAAAAAGGGCAAGCTGTGACATGCCATTGTTGAATTTTGCTTTGTCCTTTTTATTTGTCTTGGTCACAGAATGATGAAATTGAACATGCTGCGTTTACCTTTGACCGATTTTATGCCCTGACCCAGAAGATCTGCCCCCGGACTGACATTGAGGAGCTGTTCAGGAAACTGTGAGTCTACCAAGCCATCACACACACACACCAAACCACAGTCAGCACAGACACACACTGAGCTGCATTCAGCACAGACACACCAAACCTGTGAAGACACATCAAGCTGCATTCAGCAATGACACACAAGCCACATTTAGCAGACTCGCATCAAACTGCATTCAGCACAGACATACACTGAAACACATTCAGCACAGACACACACCGAACCACATTCATCACAGACAGACACTGAAACACATTCAGCACAGACACACACCGAACCACATTCATCACAGACAGACACTGAATCACTTTCAGCACAGACATACATTGAACCACATTCAGCACTGCAGTACAGTGAAATACCTAAAACCACTTTGGTTTGATTTTGAAAATGAGGAAAGGCTTTTAAGACCCATGGGAAATAAAATTTTGATTACCATTTTACTGTGACAATATATCTTTATTACTCTTGTCTTAAAACTTGTGTAATTTGTACATGACACTCACAATGGTCTTTAGGGGATAAGTTTAAAAAGGGAGAGAGAAATCTTGTTTCAGCGTATCTTTGCTATTCTTTAGAAGAGAAACAGAATCATGTTCATCTTGGGTGTTTATATCTGCTGTACTAACTTCTGTAAATAAACAAAAACCCTAACCGTCTTCCACATTTTGAATATTAACCTGGTAAACTAACAAGGGCCTGTATTCAGACTAACTGCACTGTACTTTTAAAGCACAGGTGGAAATGACCCCTTCAGTTAGTCATGCTTGCTTAGCTATGGGAGGTGATAGGTTAGTGCAAAAATAGTAGTCTTTCCAAAAGGCAGGTGTTTTACGTACATCCAGTACAGTGAAACGAGGGAGGTGCGAAAATATATACAATGACATCCAAAAAAAAACCAAAAGAAAACCAACAAAAGAACACCACCCAGAAACATTAATGCAACACAAACAAAATATTTCCACTGTTTCATTACCAATGGGGGTGTGTTAACCTATACAAGTGCGTGCCTGTCATGGCGTGCGCTCCCCGTAAATGGCACATATCTTGGCCTCATATCTTAAGCGCTAATATTTAGCACCAATTTCCTCATTAATCAACAAAATGGTAAATGAAACTTGTGTAACAAAAAATGAAAAGAAATTCTGCGCTATTCAAATATCACCTCCTGTAAATTAACAAAAGTGAAAACTTAAATGGAGATATGACCATGTTGATATGCTGCAAATGCATTTGAACGTTAAACTGCAGTAAGAAATGTGGAATACAGATGTAAAGACGTTTTAGTTAACAGGCCAGTAAGCATACACTGGGGGAAAGGGGTTGGACTGGTGGTTAAACAGTCAGGGAAATGGTGCTGTAAATTATGTCATGTTGTGAGGGTTCCCGCACCGAGTCGTATCGTCACTATGCAATTCAGTTAAGGCTGTCAAAAATAGATACGTTGAGACCACTTCGGTAGTACCAAAACAGTGAAAGTACGCTAACTTTCTGCTCCTCGATGTCTGTACAAAAATTGCGGCTTTGCTTTAATGTAGAATATATAGTCAATTACCAACAAAAAGGCTTCGCTTTTTGACTGCATAGGGACACCATAGGTCTTATTTTTTAGTGCTCATATTTCCCAACCCCAGTCCTAACTCAAATTGATCTATTTTCTGTCATTACATATGTGCAATACAACTTGTTAAGTAGAACAGTTATTGAAATACAAACATTTGCTATTTATTCTAAGTAAATTACTGCCACTGTGGTGTTTGACGTTACTGTCATGTCAATGTTGTTTGCCTTTACTGAAGCAAAATGATCTTTTTTGTGTGTTCAGATGTTTATTTGCTGTTATATTGTCAAACTGATCTTATACCATATCGAAGATCAAACATGTTGTATGGTGTCAACAATAAACTCAGCCTGTCATGTTGCTTCTACTCCAGAGTAATTATTAGAGTAGTCATCGTCATCACTATTACTCCTTTTTGTCATTTTAGGAATATTTTGCAAAAATAAAAAAGAAACACTGTAGCCGAGGTTGTTAAGATACCGCACAGCTAAAAATACCCTCTAGCTCTAAACCGTTGCAAAACTCTCCCTCTCACACAAACACCACACAACACCAGTACTCCTCTGTGGCACAGACCCCACACAACACCAGCACTCTTCCCTGGCACAGTCACCATAGAGCTACAGGGCTCTCCTGCTGGCACAGACACCATAGAATCTGGACATGTTCTTCTTTGCAGTTATGTGAATTAGCATGGCAGATTGTTATTGAGTATTATTGAGTGGTCAAGTTGTTGACTGACCTTGTAGTTCACTGATTGAGAGGTATGTTGTGTATATATTGAGTGTGATGACCTTCATTCAAGAATGAATCACTTACGGCAACGTGCAGAGAGGGCTCCAGGAAAGAGCATTGGGTCACATACAGTATCTGCTGGCTTTGGTAGGATTGGATCCTGGCCTATAATTTTAATGCAGACTTTTCGTTAGTGGGAGGTAAGGCATTAAAAACTACTATTGTGTGATTTCATTTTTCACAAGTTTTATTAACTGTAAATTGAAAATTGTAACAGTTTGTTTTTTTTCTCCCAAATGAATTCCTTTTCAACAGTGGAGGCAAAAGGGATTATTTAGGCATAGACCAGTTAGTCAGCTTTCTGAATGAAGTAAGCTTTTTTCATTCATTAACTTGTCTGTGCTCCAGCTTTGCTTCAGCAGCTCCTCACACTGCCCCCGCCCCCCACCTCCCACCCCCTACCCCTGCCTTTATGTTTGTAACTATGACAGGCCATGCAAGGGCAGAACTCTGCCTGCTTTGAGGGCCATGGTGCTTGTTTGGCTGGGTTTATGTGTGCTGTTTGCGTGGGAGTGACCCATTCAGTGCAGCGAATAAAGTAGCCGAACCAGGCAAGTACAGCAGGAGAGTGTTCACAATCTTCCATTATGTTGAAATGATAGTAAAAAAAAACATCAAATCGGCTATGCGCTCCCTCCTCTGCTTTGCACTCGCATCATTATTGGCTGTGTAATCACTTACTTAATGCCCACATCAGATCGCCATGAGTCTCTGTCTCTGTTTGAAACCCATCGTTAGCAATGGGAAGGTGTGCTGGTTTAATAGGTGTTGTTAAAGTGCCTGTGTTCTTTTGGCAGAACCAACGGGATCCTCGTCTGAATGAGATCCTGTTCCCGTTCTACGACTCTAAACGAGCCCTGCAGATCATAAGCGCATACGAGCAGGATGCTGAGCTTAGGAGAAAAGGTAGTGCTGTCGCTCCAGCACAACCGTTCGCGCACACACACACAGACCTGTACATACACACATTCTGAAACGCATGGTATTGCAGTGGTGGTTTCAGTGAAAAGAAAGGTACCGAAATGTACGGCTGAGTTGAAATTTGGAAATGCTGTAATATACTAGCCCTCTAGTGGACAGTCGGATTATTCATGTTTGTATTTTTGCTGCTTCTTATTACCACAGCATAACTGTGTCAGAGGTGTGGGTTTCTTTCCCTTATTTTCAAAACACATTTAGAGGGAAAACATGGGTACAGGAAAGGTGCAATTAACCTGTCACCATTCAGAAGGCTTTGCTGGGTATTCAGTGCAGTTTTCTCACCCATGTAATTTATCTTGGTCCAGATTTCGTGTCTTGCTTGCTGTGCCCTCCTGTAAAATGAAGGATATTTTTGTTTAGAGGGCAGTGCATGTACATGCCATTGTCAGTACCTTTCAGTTACAATCTCCCAGAAAGCAGTACTATCCGCTTCTAGCATTTGGTTTAGTGGCGAGTACATCTCTTTCCTCTTTTGTGACTCATAAACCAGGCTGAGTTCACTGGTGTAGGTGCTGAATTGAACATGCATATACACCACACATGCCAGCAGACATGTCAGATACACAGGTACATACATATAAACCCCCCCTCCTAACTAAACCAGCCTCCTAACTAAGCTCATTTTTTGAAAACATCCTATCTTGGAGTGTATGGAATGTGGTGTGGAATGAGCAGAAGTTTTTTTTTAAAGTGTGAAGTATGATATTTAGTTCAGAAAAAGGAAGCACGTCATTCCCCCATGTGATGCTGGAATGTAAAAGTTTCCAGACGTTTCTCTATGCTGATATTCTGGCCCTCTATTCCAAAGGTCTGATTTCGAGTGATGGGTTCTGCCGGTACCTGATGTCAGACGAGAATGCGCCTGTCTTCCTGGACCGGCTGGAACTCTACCAGGACATGGACCAGCCTCTAGCCCACTACTTCATCAGCTCCTCCCATAACACGTACCTGATTGGCCGACAGTTTGGAGGGAAGTCCTCGGTGGAGATATACCGACAGGTGCTCCTGTCTGGATGCAGGTACAGCAGGAATGCAGTCTGGAACACCCAAAGATATGCCCAACACACCCCATCACACATCAATACACCAGTATACCCCCAGCACACCCCAGCAAACCTAAACATAAACCTAAACCTAAACTCGCACCCAACACACCCCAATGCACCCCCCAAGAGACGCTCACACTATTACTCAAATGTGTGTTTATGTGTGTGAATGCACTCACGTGTGTTCGTATGTGTGAATATGCACATGTCCAGGTGTGTGGAGCTGGATTGCTGGGATGGAAAAGGAGAAGATCAGGAGCCTATTATAACCCATGGGAAGGCCATGTGCACTGATATCCTCTTCAAGGTGAACACACAAATAATACACATGCGCACATACCCAGACACACAGACATTCTCTTCATCCTTCAAGATAAACATGCACTACTGTCAATCAATACATGAACACAATGATTGGAGTACATATCGCTGATCTTCCCTTCTGTGTTGTGTGTCACTCTATGCACTGACACACTGGTCATCTCACTGTCTCTCAGCCTGGTCATCAGGCAAACAAAAAGTCCTTGCCTTCCTTTTTTCTGTGTATTTTACAATCTCAACTCTGTTTTATATGCACATATGTATGTGTTATTTGTTGATATAAGGTTAAATTGTATAAGGTTATGTTTATCAAATAATATCATATTATAGCAAGGTTGGTACATTGCTTATATGTGTGTGTGTGTTTGAGAGTATACCCCCATTAAAAGGAGTATAGGGTAATTTGTGTTTGAGATGTACTGATCTCTCAGGGAAATGCACATAAGAAATCAAATATATCAAAAATAACCAAAAATTTATCAAATCATATAGTCCAATGTATTCTGTGGAAATAAAGATACTAAGCATTAGAACTCGGTAGTTCTAACCTCAGTATTACCCCGTGCTAATGATTAATGTTATTTATTGATGTTATTTTCTGTTATTTTAGGATGTAATTCAAGCAATTAAAGAAACAGCTTTTGCGTCTTCTGAGTACCCTGTGATTCTGTCATTCGAAAACCATTGCACGTACGTGATGTTCTGTATACAGTTTGTTTTGGTCAAAGTTTTATAAATGTTGTTTGGAACGATTCTGTTCTACTTTTCAGAACTTTCACTTTTGACTATAGTTTAATTTAGAGTATGTCATGTCTGCAGCTATGTCTCACATTACCCAGGGAGCTGACTGATGACGTCATCTCCCTCCTCTTTGGTTCAGGAAGCAACAGCAGTATAAGATGGCCCGGTACTGCGAGGAGATCTTTGGAGACCTGTTACTCAAACAACCGCTGGAGGGATTTCCGGTTTGTCTGTATTGCCTCTTATGATTTGACTGATCCAGTTGAATGCTGCCGACTATGTCAAATCCTGGTCTTGTGTTGTTTTATGTCACAGCTAGAAGCAGGACGTCCTTTGCCATCCCCTGGTGATCTGAAAAGGAAAATCCTCATCAAAAACAAACGATTAAAACCTGAAGTGGAACAGAGTAAGCTGCTGCTAAAGGCGTGCATGATCATAGCACAGTTGCACCACCAAAAGGCTGCTTCCATTACTGATTACGTTTCTGTTACCTTGGCTTTTAGATCCAGCCCATGTCATTTGACACACTTCTTGATAGGCACCGTTTGACAGGAAGTGTAGCTTTAGTATATGGTTCGGTGTGCTGAGGACGCAACTTCACTGACGCATTGAGGTGAGCTGAGGAGGAGCATATCTTCAGTAAATGTTTGCTTTTGCTCACAGGGCAGCTGGAGGACTTCAAAAAGCACATGGAAGGAGGGGGAGCCAGTTCCCCCATGAACCTCCTAGAGGACGAGAACGAGGAGGAGAGTGAGAACGGTGAGCATGCCCAGTGTGTGCTGGAACTAAACACAGAGCCACATGAATGCATCACTCCTGAGGGCTTTAGACTGGATATCATGTGTCTCTGCTGTTTGAGGGTCACCAGGTCTCCATGAAAAGCAGCGTTAATGTTGATTTAAACAACAACAGCATTAGAGAAGGTTGTTGAGTGCGGTGAATTGCAGGGTGAATCATTGGCCTGTCCTGCTTTGTAGCTGCCAACTCTCCCTTGTGTGCTTAACCTTTCTGGCTGTAGCCCGGCTGTGGACCATTCCTCATCTACCAGGGATCATCATGTAGACACACAGGGACCTAAGAAAAGTGGGGGTCCAATTACTCCTGATTAATAATGATTGCTAGTTAAGCAGAAGCTACTGTAAGCTTTAGAATCAAGCTGGAACATAGGAGAGTAATTGGGTGAATCGGTCTCTAACATGAACAGTTGTGAACATTACGCAAGTAAATGGACCAACTGTTTGTGTGTGCCCTGAATGTCCTGCAGATGGATGTCTAAATGAGCCTTTCTGAGACATCAGGCTTCATTGTCTGTGAGTCAGATTAACCTACCATAACATTTAAGGAGGCCTAGCATATCATATGGTCAATAGTCCTTACACGGGACCTTATGTTTGTGTAGGACATGTTTAAAGGCTTATGGGTGATTATAACCATGATGGTTTTTGGTGTTGATGTGTCTCTTCTTCCCTACCCAGTGGAAGAGGAGGCCCACCCTGAGCTGAAGTTCGGCAGTGCTGTGCCCTCCAGAGACCTGAGCCAGAAATACTCACATCGCAAAGTCGGAAAGGTATGCTGCCTTTACTTCTACCTTTTACATACACACTCTGTCTGCACTGCGTTTGCAAATCCTGCAAGAAAGTAGAGGACACTCTACCCATCTAATAATCAGCAGTACCTATACACCAACATTGCTACTAATGTAATAGGATTAGACACAAAAAGATGGCAAACTGTGATGGTGCCATTAGCCGTAGGCATGTTTTCACTGCAGGTGAACTGTTTTGAATAACCACGGTTTGTACAGTGTCATCAGGTGGATGGCAGTACCAGAGCTAGTGAAGTAGATATACTGTACCACAGTGGCTGAGTGGACCAGGTACTCCTACATAGTTTTGGGAATTAATATCAGTTAATTTGTGCTTATGTTGCTCTTTAAGGATACTGAAGATGATATTTCAGACCCAACAGATATGACTGATGTGTCTGAGGCCTCTGACCTGGACAACAGCAAGAAGGTAGCCTACCCTATTCTCTTATGGTTCATGTGGGACTTTTGCAAGGGGCATATGTATTTTTGAACAAGGGTTAGCAATGTGTGATTATCTGAGTTGGGGTTAACTTTGTGTTTTTATCTGAGGGTGGGTTGGTGGGTGTAACTGTGTGTCTACATGGGGTAGTGTATTTACTGTGTGTTTATTTGGAGGGGTAGCAGTGTGTGTTTTTTGGGGGGGGGAAGTAACAGTGTGTATTTATCGTGGGTGGGTTAACAGTGGGTGTTTATATGAGGAGGGTTAACATTGTCTGTTTCTGAAGGGGGATGAGAGTCCTGAGGATGAGGAGCAGGCTCTGATCGCCTCCTACAAGTATGTGGGGGCCACCACCAACATCCACCCGTACCTCTCAGCCATGATTAACTACGCCCAGCCTGTCAAGTTCCAGGGCTTTGATGTGGCTGAAGGTATGTGTCCTCCAGAAGCTCACCCCAGCCCACCTCCAATAGGGTCAGTAATATGTCCATCATTTTGATTAGCCAATGAGACGTTTACAGTGTAAGGATGGTTCACACTGAGCCAGCATGCAGACCACTCTGCCCTCTTCTGGACTGATACTCATCCTACATCAAGTTTATAGCTACAATATATGCATGTCATAACACATATTTGCACAGCAAATCAAGTGTATAGCTACAATATATGCATGTCATAACACACATTTGCATAGCAAGTCATATATTTGTATCATATAGGGAGTGTATTTTGAAGTGTTTTTAAATGGGTATTGCTTGTTGTGGTGTTTAAATGGGTATGACTTTTTCTTTTGTAATCCGTTTCAGAAAGGAATATCCACCACAACATGTCATCATTCAACGAATCAGTTGGACTTGGATATTTGAAGACAAATGCCATTGAGTTTGTGAAGTATCCTTACTCTTCAGTCACTTCCTAATTTCAGGTTCACAACATCTTAATGCAGAATGGTGGGAGCAAGAACACACATAATTGCACAAAACAGTTATTAAACCGTAGGACTCTAATTGTGAATAATGACCTGTAGGGGTGTCACCTAGGCCATTGAATATTTGAATTGAAAATATATATTTATTTATTTGAAATATTTGCATCTTAAAATGTCAGGAGTCATAATACCATATGTCCACAAGAGGGCCACATAGTATTATCAAAAAATATTTAATAATGGGACAACTATCTAGCCAAATTTGTCTGACCTAATGAACCAAAACCCTCTCTCATGCCATGCCAGCTCCTACAGCACCGTGTTCCTATTCCTGTTAAATATATAAAAAAAATTAAGCTGGCTACTGAAATGTTGTCTCCTTGTTGAATTTTTGAACTTACCATCTTCAAAGTCTGAGGATCTGTACGTGTGCTCAAGTGGCTTTTTTAGAATTTTACCTTGGAAAGGGCAGTAAATTATGACTGAACACACAGGGCTAGATATTGGGTTGAAACAGTTAGAGCTATTTCTGTGAAATTCCAGCAGTAATCATATTTAAAATGTGACGGCCTTAATGAACTACATTTCATTTAAAACAAAAGGAGTATGCAGAAATTCAGTTCCAGTTTGTTGAGGTGCAAAGTTTGTTTTATTAAAATGTGATACACAGCAAGACACATTTGCTTAGACATGGCTGTAATGTTTATTTCTCCAAACTCCCTGCATTTTGAATAATTTAATGTGTTTAAATAATTTTAAAAAATGCTGCCAGCCAGGATTTATTTTAAACGAGCAGTCCTGTGTGAAATGGAAGATATTATTATGTGATATTTGACAAAAATTTGTACTGTCATTCTGTGTCTGTATAAAAACATGCTCACTCATACTCTCTTACACATACACACACACAAGTATACACTCACACTCACTCACAAACAGGCCTGAATTAAGGTAATTGGGTACCCTGGGCTATATAAATTCTGGGGCCCCTTCTAGGGGGGGGATTTTTGATTATTAAACTCAGACAAGAATATTAATTGTCTTATAAGTGACAGTCGGTGCTATAATACAAACTGTAACACATACATGGACATTGTACAAAACAACATCACATATGAGTAGTCAGCACTAATGGGCAGTTATCGTTGATGCTACTACAATCAAACAACAATCAGAAGCAGTGGCCAGCACTACTATATAGCAGGGGCAGTAGGTGTTGCTACTGTAACAGGGCAGTAAGCTAGCTAACATTACCAGGGAATATCAAGAGATGCAGTATAAGACTAGATAGTGCTAGCTATTTTTGTGAGTCCTTGACTACTGTTAACTAACCTAGCCAGTGGTACCACAAGCTATGCTGGCATACTTAATGGGTACCAGCTAGCTAGTTAATTTTATTGTCAGTTATCATGGTGGCCATTAGTGACTGTAGCATTAGCTAGTTATGCTAATGTTAACTAACTAACTAGCTTTATTTAGACAGCTTGCCAGCCTCTCACACAATCATCTCACACATTCATTAGGTAGATGAGGTAGATGATCCAGCTTTTCCTAAGCATCCTCCACCCTGCCCTGCACATGGCAGTGAGAACCCTTTTAATAGGCTGAGTGACGTGACCAATGGTGTTGCTGCAGTTATTTTCTATGCACTGTTGCTGATATGGTATAAAGGAACCAACATGTGCAACATTGTTGTGGCTGCACAGTGTGCAGCAGACCTAGTTTGAAGAAAAGCATTAGTGTAAAAAGTGTATTCTTTATGTAAACTGCAGTATGCTGAAAGGACAAAGGCAGATCAGAAAAGGTTCATGCATTTTTAATTAAAAAACATAAAATCATTGACAGTTGGATGCAAGCCATGGGACCCCTTGGAGGCTGGGCTCTGGGCTACAGGTCTACACACACACACACACACACACATATATATATATATGCATACCCAGGCACACACATTAACATAAGCCCCTGGAGATTGTCTCCATTCCAAAGACAAGGTGTTTGTGGAAAACCAGCCAAAGCCTTTTTCAGCTCCAGTGGTCTGCAAGGGCCTGGGGGTCCTAACCTGATTATAATGGTAAAGTATGCTCACGTCTCTGGCTTTTTTCCTGAATGGGGCACGCAGCTATAACAAGCGACAGATGAGTCGGATCTATCCCAAAGGCGGCCGTGTTGACTCCAGTAATTACATGCCTCAGATCTTCTGGAATGCCGGTTGCCAGATGGTGGCTCTGAACTTCCAAACCCCAGGTAACGCTGTCACCCCCCGTGTCACCGCATCCCCCCCTGCCAGGGAACAGATGCACACACAACTGGAGGCACTCCTTCCAGAACACAGTAGCTCCTGGGAAATGGAGTGTGCAGAGCTCGAGGCCCTGAGCACAGACAGGAGTTACAGGGTATCCTGTGGTGTCAGTGGCATGCTATGAATCTGTACACATTTCCTTCATACTCACATTCACATTCAAACACCTGATTCATAGGATGCATGATAGAACAGTAAAATGGACATACCAGATCCTTTTTTCTATGTCTATAATTTTTTTAATCACAGCAACTTCACATTTATTCGTACCTTTAGGTAATCTTTTCAATAAAATACAGAAAGACAAATCTGTACCAACATGCTGCTTTTTGGAAAACCTATGGAAGCTTTTTATTATGTAGAGATTTTATGTTTCCCTGGGGTATAAAAGACAGTAATACAAAAGAAATAAATTAGTTCTGTGGACCATCATGGTTAAACTCAGAGAGCGGTGCAAAGACTTCAGGCCAATGATCAATGACATCAACAAGTTTGGAATTGACTATAAAAGAACTCAAGCAACTTTCCACTGTGGTGTCCATTATTAAGAAAATGTGAAGCTCCTATTACAGTGGAAACCCTGGCAAGAGGAGAAGGTAAGTTGCCACCATGGCAGGCAGGCAGGCAGGCAGACAGGCAGTTCAGTTTTGGTAGCATGATTTAGTATGATAAATGTGACATTTTCATCTGAGCACTAAGACATACCACATAATAAATGACCCAAAACCATATTTACTTTACTTCTCCTTTGCTAGTGTCCTATAACATACAATCAAAATGAGTAAATGGATAGTGATGTACTGATATGCCTGAAACCTGTGAAATTAACATGAGTCGGGGGTTTTCTTAGACCCCAACACATCTGTTCATCTGTTCCAACACACAGATGGTGTTTCCAACATAAATCGTTTTTACATGCATTTTTATGTTGATCAGATGCTTTTATATGATCGGTATGATATGTAGTAAATAACCAAAGGAAATGCTTGAATATCACATTTTTCTTCCTTTCACAGATTTAGCCATGCAGCTAAACCAGGGAAAGTTTGAGTACAATGGCTCATGTGGGTGAGCATCAGCATTTCTTTAAGTTTATAAACGTACCTGAATAGCTCCTGCATAGGCCTTCTGTAGTACAATAGGTGCAGTACAAAAAGCCTAAAGTGTGTTGTAGTGTTAATGATTGTGATCCAACAAGTCTAAGGTAATGTGTTTCTGTATTGAAAACAGTAGTACTACAAGACTAAGGTGGTGTTGTATTAAAACAGCAGGCATAAGACAGAATGGCCAATCCTATAATGCACCTCAGATGGACATTGCTGCAGTGCAAATGAGATTTCTACTGCTACTTTAAGCTAACACTTAACTTTGCCCCTTGTCACAGAGCCGTCTCTTAATGTCCACACAGGTACCTACTGAAGCCAGATTTTATGCGTCGCCCAGACAGAATGTTTGACCCTTTCTCTGAAACGCCCGTAGATGGAGTCATAGCTGCTACTTGCAGCATACAGGTCAGTCCATTTAGAGCTTCATACTGTTGCCTAAAATTTCTGATTTTCTTTTTTTTTTTTTTTTTTTTGAGGATGTTTCATTCACACAGTTCTAATAAATTCCACATGTCATGTCCGTGACCTTTTTTTCCTCCCCTCATAGGTGTTGTCAGGGCAGTTTTTGTCAGATAAGAAGATTGGAACGTACGTGGAGGTCGACATGTATGGGTTGCCCACGGACACCATCCGCAAAGAGTTCCGCACGAGGATGGTCATGAACAATGGGCTGAATCCTGTTTACAACGAGGAGCCCTTTGTCTTCAGGAAGGTCAGTAGAACAGACTGCCCCAGCAAGGTCATATTCCTGTAGGGGTTAAGGGTGTTGGATCACACTGCTGTAGAGGTTGAAGGTGTAGGGGGTTTATAGTAATTATAATAATAAATTTTATTTATATAGCGCTTCTCATAAAGGCATTCAAAGCAATTTCCAGATAATAGAAAATAAAAGCTGACAGTAAAAAAATAAACATGTAAAATAGAGATAAATTGCAACACAAGTATACTGAAGAGAGGAAATAACAGTATTAAAACAGGCCATGCAGTAAAAATATAGACTTGTCTGTGAAATCCTGATAGTATCATCTTGGGATCACATCTGTTGCTTTCCCTTCCACTATAATTGGGCTTCTCTGGAACTGGGCTCCTGAATGAGTTGTAAAATCATGATGAGTAGCGTGTCTGTGTGTGAATTTTTCCATTGTTGGACACTGGAACCCACACAAACACGCACATGGGGATTTGGGCCTTTGGTGTTGCAAGGAAATCCTGTCTCTCTCTGGGAAATTGATCCATGTGTGCTGAAGGACTGGGGTTTGAGGTATTCACAAAGAGCCTGATTCTGAAAAGTTGCAGGTGTCCATTCGGACTGGTTTGGTACACTCTGTCTCTACAAGGTCATCCTGCCAGACCTGGCGGTGCTCAGGATTGCCGTCTACGATGATAACAACAAGCTGATTGGCCAGCGGATCCTCCCTTTGGATGGCCTCCAGGCAGGATACAGACACATCTCTCTGAGGAATGAGGGCAACAAGCCACTATCCCTGCCCACTGTCTTCTGTAACATTGTGCTGAAAACCTATGTGCCAGATGGCTTTGGTGGTAAGAGGATACCTCTCTCTGTGTGACTGGGGAACTTACTGAGGCTCTTTCAAGTAGACAGATTATCTTAATAGGGTAGTGTATGTGAAAAATTGTTTGGGTCCACGTTATGGACCTCCATATCTTAGAATCAGAAATTCAATTTAAAAAATGAACTTGACAGTCTGGAATTGATAGCACACATCTGTGGAACACAAAAAATTGTATAGCATCACTTGTCAGAGGAGAGAGAGTTTTCATTTGCTTTTCTTCATCTCCACAGCTGCAAATCTTTCTTATCTCATTTTATGAGAGGGTCCTATGAAAATTATGAAATTATAGAGAAGTGATAAGATTTAAAGCACATCCCATGCGGTCGCTGATGGTTTCATCAAACATGGTTTTCATCTTTTTGCCATGCAGAGGGCACATTCACTTATCGCGAACAGTACTACACTGTTTGCTTTTCTATTATATTCTATCTATGAATATTATATTCATTTTCTTTAAGTGGATTTATTTCTCAGACACTTTTATCAGAGGAACTTGCTAATATGGCGTTACACCTCAGATTTTCTTTTCTTTGCATCTTGTGGGACTTTTTTCTTCCTCATAAATGATCTGGTATGTGAATGCAGGTTCCTCTGTATAGTGTCAGTTCATCATGTTTTTAAATCCTGTTGTTCCAGCCATTGTAGACGCATTGTCTGATCCCAAGAAGTTCCTGTCCATCTCTGAGAAGAGGGCTGACCAGATGAGGGCCATGGGCATAGAGACAGTGTGTGTCTTTCTTCTTCTTTCCATATTCATAAAATGATCTGACACAGTTTAAATATAACTTCTTAGTAAACAAAATGCATATTAACAGTGACCATTGATTTTGCACTTAACAGATAGATTACTGCCAGACTACATAACTGCTATTTTATTATAACACGATTTTATCATGGTTTATAAAAAACGTTTTTCAATCCTGTTTTGAGGTGAATATCTAAGTCTGTCTTGTATGTCAGGTATGTGTTGTTGGTGATATGTGAAAATAAGTTTAAATTTAAAGATAAAAGTGGTAACATCTGGTTCAAAAAAGCTTTACTTCTGTTTCCATTTTCAAGCCCAGAGCTGTTATATGGATGGCTAAATGATTTGGCTAACACCCCGCTGTGTCTTGCTTGTACAGAGTGACATTGCAGACGTGCCCAACGGCAGCTTACAGACGGAGAAGAGAGGAAAGGGCAGCATGGTGAAGAAGAGTGTGACCCCACAGAGCAGCTGCGAGCTGCAGCAGGTCTCTATGTGGGGACAGACCAATGCCAACGATGCCACAAAGGGTATATCGAAAGCACACCCCAGTCACTCCCAAAAAAACATTCACCGAGTGAGCATATCACTGTCTGAACTCATTGTATTTTCTTTTAGTTTAATATAAAGGGAGGAAATATATTAATGCTGATATTTACAGTAGATACATTCCTATGAAAAGCTTCCTGAGGTGAGCAGTGTCCCTACAGTGGATAGTGAAACATGTTTAAGATTGTACCTTAATGTGGGCCATGTTGACCTGCAAAAATCATATTCAGTGGGACTTTCTAGACTTACTGTCACACAGTGAGATGGGTGTACTTCAATTAGTTTTGAACATGTCTATAATCATTGAATTTTTATTTTTGATATGGTCATGTCTGTAATGGAGGATGTCACATCTGTCTGTTTACCCCACCAGTTCAAATATTAGAGAGCAAATATTTTCATAATTACCGGCTTTGTGTTCTTTTGAAATGGCTGTCAGTGTTTTTGCCTAAGAACCTAGAGTTTACAGAGTTATGACATTTCATTTACCCTTCCAAAAATGCTTGACCATTTTTGTTTTGTCTGTAGCACAAGTTTATTTGCTATTTTTCTACAGTATTCCAGTATTTGCAAATTCACCATCAATTATGTCTACACTCATTCCTAAGTGCTATTGTCGAGATATGATTCCAAAATTTTCATTTACATTAATTCTGTGAGCCAGTTTTGATTGGAAATGTCACATCTATAATGCTGGAGTTGACCAAGCCAGTTTCCGTTCGTTGTGACCACCATACCCTTTGTATTTAAAGCCCTGCTTAACTGTAGGTGCACACCTTTATTTCTGGTATGTATATCAATACATAGCAGGGTAGTAAGCATAGTAAATAATAAATAATTTTTTTACTTTATGTTTCATTGTTTGTGGTCTTTTGTGAAAAACATGTATGCTCTCTGTCTGTCTCAGGTCCAACGATGTTGATGGCCCAGGTCAGTGTAGATGACCTGAAACAGATGAAGGTGAGGATAAACTCTAGAAGATTAGAATGGTTTTTAATAAAAATACTTCAGGACATGGCATTTTACAGGACAGGAACACCTGTCTCCTCACGAAAAGACCTCTGGAGTGAGAGTGAATGCTATAGGCACTATGGGCTGAAAGGGTGAATGAGATAGACATGAATGTATTTAAAGTGGCTTTCACTTTTTTCCAGACATACCTTAAACTCCTGAAGAAGCAACAGAAAGACCTTCATGCTTTAAAGAGAAAACATGCAAAGGTAAGTTGGAGGTCAAAATCAGTATTTCATATCTCCATTATTCCCTGTATTAAATGTTAAATTCTCTAGAAAATCCTGATTTAGAGGTTGCAAACTTCACCATCCATGGTGAAGTTAAATATGTGTATAATTACTGATCCATGCGTCCAACTGTTATCTCTCTGCTAACAGCACAGTTGAAAAAATGATATAGTTTGATATAGGCACATAAGAAAACCATCAATAGTAAACACTGACTTAGCTTTACAACATCAACAAATACCAAAACATCAAAAAAGGAAACATTCTACATAAGGTATGATAATGACAACCTGGGTGTGACAAGTGATGCTAATAGTTTCATCTAGCTGCCATGGAAAAAAGGACTTGTGTAAACTTGTTTCTAAATGGGGATCATGATGCATTAAACTGAGCTACACTGTAGTAATCACATGTGCTCAGGCTATTGCTATTAGATCTCATCCTTTTGAATGACCATTTAGTTATGTGTTCCCTACAATGTGCCTGTGTGTCATTTGCTGTATATTTGCAATAAAGATGATCAGCCATTTAGCTAAAAGATGGACATGCGCAACTTTTTCTTTGAAAAATACTTTGACAAGAATATACAGTTACATGCTAAGGTAGTCTTTGCAGTACTGGTGTTAATAAAAACACAACAAAAACATGAACCACTGACAGATTTTCAACCATGCTTTGTTTTTATGTTTCTATAAAGTAAACTGCCTCATGGTACCGAAAGGTCTATGTGTCAATGAAATGGTGTCAAGAATAATCACTTAAGATTGGAATGGGTGTCTGAGACTGCTTGCGCAAGTTTTGTCTGAACAGATACCATAGAGAAATACCATATGTCACTCCCATAATGTAGTGGATGGACCCAGCAGTGATCTCTCACTTCCTCTGCAGTCAGTCACTCTAACCTGTGGTCACTCACTCTTACCCCAGTGGTTCATATTTTCATTTGGTCCCAGGAGCACAGCACCATGCAGAAAACTCACTGCATTGAGGTGGACAAGATAGTGGCTCAACACGACAAAGAAAAACTTGGCCTCGAAAAGCTGCTGGAGAAGACCATCAGGAAAAAGGGGTAAATATACTGATGAATAAATATTAGATTTGTGTGTTCTGTTTTAGCACATATTCTACCCTATGTAAAGTGTTGCTTAAATGATGCGATAAAGCCTTTAAGCAGATGATGTAATCCACATGCAGGCCATTTGTTGAGTGCCTATATTAATAGAATATTTACTCATTTATACATATATGTGTTTCATGAGCACTAATTTATTTAACATGCTTGATTTAGCAGCATCAGTTAACTCTCAAGTGACTCTCATAGTAAAAACCACTAATAACCCTATGACTCATTATTACTGTTTGTTTTTCGTAGAGGATAGAGCTGTGCTGACTCTGCTGTAGTTGTAGTTGTAACAGCTAATGTCAGATAGTTATAATCAGATCATGAAATTTGGAAGTACATGAAGGTACATAAATTTCTAGCTGAAACTGTCCGGATCTATTGATCTATTATATAATTGTTTGCCTAACTGAAAATTTCTGACAATAGAATACTCACCTGAATTTCAGTTAGACCGTCCTTACAGTAAACCTTACATTTAACCAGAATTGTTTTCAGTTGTGTATATTAATTGTGGTTAAATTTTAACGCACCATATTCACTAAATTCAAATTGATACTTTTAAAACATTTTAATGTTTTTTTTCTGAGCCAACCCTTACAAGAGTGAGCTAGTATCTGATAGAAATCCTAGTCTCCTGTGCAGCATCGTAACACTTTGGCTTTAATTAAGTGTCTGAGTGCGTCCTGATAGTATTGTGTCTTACTCCTTGCGCCTCTGTGAGTGGTCCAAGTACCAAGTTTTGTTTTGTTGAGCTTATTTTTATTATTAATATAATTGTAATCTGTAGTAATACTCTGTATTTTATTTACTCCAGAGAAAATGACTGCCTTCAAGTGAAGAAGGAAATTGAAATTAAAA
Source organism: Megalops cyprinoides (assembly GCF_013368585.1). NCBI lineage: Eukaryota > Metazoa > Chordata > Actinopteri > Elopiformes > Megalopidae > Megalops > Megalops cyprinoides. The sequence continues at coordinate 11,205,415 of NC_050594.1, forward strand.
TTCAGACAGTCACTGCTGATCACAAAGCAAAGGTAATTGTGTGTGTATGTGTATGTGTGTGTGTGTGTATGTGTATGTGTATGTGTGTGTGTGTGTGTGAGTGGTGCATTGTTTTGGGTCTATATCTGATCGGATGGATGTAAAACAACTATGTTTCTGCATTATCTGTCTTCAATGACTTCTGTGTTAAATAATTTAATAATTAGTGTTTGTGTGTTGTAGCTAGAGTGTGCATGTGTGAGTATATGGTTTGTCTGTGTGGTCTTTGTCTGTGTGTTTGCACTTGTAAATGTGCATACACGAGTACATGTGTCCTCTCGTGCACTGTAATGTATTGATATGTCATTGGTCAATGGAATATATTTCATTTAAATGGACAAATGATGTGCATTGTGAGAATGCCTGTTGCCTCATTGGTTATGAAGGTGTGTGTATAAAAGGTGCAAATGTTTGCACAAGGATTAGCTGGGGGCTCTGAACATATGGGATATGCAAGATGTCTGTGCTGTTGAAGAAAATCAATCAGTCAAGTGCCTAGACAGTGAGCTGGGTGTATGTAGTGAGAAATAGATGGATTTTGTTGACATTTTAGTGAAAGAGTCAACAGTTCCAGGTAGTTGATGCAATCTTTTCAGTACAGCACAGTTTTTTTTTTTTGTCCAGACCTGTGCTACAGTCTCCAGTCTACCTGTTCTGTGTAGGTGAGGGCCTTGGTGTCGCTGCATTCGCAGCAGTGGTCCGAGATGTTGGCGTGTCAAAATGCGGAGGAGCAGGACTTGAGGCACCAGCATGTCCTGCAGCAATGGGACGTTCTGAAGTCGCTGCTGGTCAGCGTTCACGAGCAGCAGATTCAGCACCTCAAGCTCACTCACGACAGGTGAGAGAGAACCATCAGCCAATGAAATCTTCAGGTTGCCTGTCCCTCAAAAGTTCAGAAAATGGAGAAACCAGGAGACACATTTGCATTTCCCATTGCAGAAAACCAAAGATTCATCTGTCAGAATTTAACTGAATTGAACCTTGGTGTGCATCCTTGCTTGATGTCATGAAGGCATGCTGGCTCCTGATATATTCTGGTTATGCAGGCTATGTAGGCATTGCAGTGTTTAGAAAACTACCACCTCTACACCCACATGAGACAGCAAACCTCCATGTTCTGTAATAAATACATTCACATTGCATGGAAATTCATATCTGTTGAACTGTCATCATTTTATTATAAGATGAGATTCTCAGAAATTGTATGCTAGCCATTGCAAGTACAATGTATCAGTTTAATAACTGTAAGTATAAATAAGTGGTGGGTGCTTACATTCAGAAGAATTATGTGTAGAAATGCTTTATCTGGCATTGGCAATACCCAGGAATGTTTCACCTCCTCTCAGTGAGCTCAGCAGAAGTAATGAAATTCCTGTATTTGCAGTGCATTTAGACTAATCACTGAACTTTCATTCCCCATAGACTGTCATCACTGATGCAAACACATATTCATAGAGTGTAGAAATTCTTCTAAGCCAAACTGTTCTTTTGAACTGAAAAGTCTTCTCTCTATTTAGCCTGCCCATTTTCCTAATGCAATTTGAAGAGAGGTTTCCACAGGCAAGGACCATGAACAGGGTGCTCATTGTTTCATGTAAATAGCATCATGGTTTCTATGGTGCTCAAATGGTTTGGCCCCACTCATGAGAGCCATTACAATGTCCAGACGACGGTGGCATGACTCAGCCAACACTAAACAGAGAAGCTTACCAAAAGTCACTGGCACCTGATTCTCTCTCTGCCCCATCTGTGAAGACAGAGCAAAGAGATGCATGCCAACCAGGCCAAGATCTCCATGGAGAACAGCAAAGCCATCAGCCAGGACAAGAGCATCAGAAACAAAGCTGAGAGAGACAGGTGTGTATTAACAAGGTGGAGAGAGACAGAGAGACAGACTGAGAGGAAAAAGGTATGTATGCTCTTATCCTTTGTTTAGCTCTTTCGGATACCAACATCCCACGTCCACTTTCACATCCCACATCCATCTCTCAAATATTATCAGAAATGAGGCAGAGGGGAATGTCACCTCCACCACCAGCATCCATGAAATAATTGACTACAGTACACAGGCTAGTTTGGATGATTTAAGCTGCAGTCTTGCCTGTTAGTCTGTATGTACAGATTTTAAGCTTTGAGGTTCTCCAAGCAACATTGTCACACATGCATCTTGTTTGGTTTTATAGGAGAGTTCGTGAATTAAACAGCTCAAACACTAAGAAGTTCCTGGAAGAGAGGAAAAGGGTATGATCCATCTCTTAATTTAAGAACTTAAGGATCTGTGAAATTGACATTTGTATTCCATAATATTGAAATACAGAATCCAGCATAATAGAAATATATATCAAATAAACTGTAGCTAAATACCAAATGTGTTGCCACTTTAACATGTTACATTTTACATTTACATTTATTCATTTGGCAGACACTTTTACCAAAGCGACTTACAAGTAATGTATAATACAAACAAGTGAGGTACAATACAGTGTAAATGTACGTATATGGTATATTGTAAGTTACATCTATTATAAAATATTCATAAATTACACAGCATTTATCAAAAGGACAGTAATTGGTATGTTCTGAAATGGACTTAGAAAAATATTGTTTCATTAATATATTTTAAAAATACACTATTAACTGTATTAACTGAAAGTTATGTTTGTGTAAATATTGGTTTCCAGCTAGCCATGAAGCAGGCGAAGGAGATGGAGCAGCTGGAGAAGACTCAGCATGAGGAGCTGGAGGAGCTGGAGAAACTGAAAGGGCAGGTGAGGGCAAGGCAGGGACAGGTCATACCTCACTCAGGTATTTGAGAGCTCACTCATCTTCGCTTGCAGGTATGAGCACACTACTTTCACTTTTCATAGTCTTGGTCATTCTCTGGCATTTAACATTATTTTTATGGTTTGCTTCCATTTTTCCAGTTTTTGAAAACGCATCATGTGAAGTCTCAATGCCAAGGTAGGTCGTGTCACTCGGCACACGTAGTGTAGCTGTGTGGACCTTTGTTCCCGTGCTGTTGTGTAGCGTTTTTAAAAATATTTGCTGACAGACGTCTGTTTCAAAATTTTGACAGACCTCTGTACAGTGACTTGGCTAACAAGGTAGTTGACGCAAACAATATCTGACAGCCAGCGGTTGCAAGTGTGCACACTAGACCAAAGCCTGTCATTTGTTGTGTCAGTGTAGCCTACAGTATGCTGTTAACAACAGCCAGCCTCCACACATGTGCTTGGAAGAGGATTTTTAATTTCATTCATTTTCTGAATGCAGTGTTGTTATAGTACACTCAAACCCACATTTGCACATAAATGCACATGCATGTAAGCAGTCTGTGTCTTTGCTGACCTGGTATCAGTCTCTGTACATGCTGACCTGGGGTCAGCCTGTATGCGTGCTGTCCAGGGGTCGGTTTCTGTCTGTGCTGACTTGGGGCCAGTGTAAGTGCACTGAGACTGTTGGCTGGTTTGTTACAGGCCAGGGAGATGCAGCAGATGTTGAAGCTGGAAGCCAAGATGGCACACAGACCAGCCACAATGTGAGGAGTCAGCAGACATCCTGAGACTGCCAGGCACATACACACACATTTATGTTTTTACTTTTCTCTTAATTAGATTGGGGAACCATAATTACAGTACAGGAGTGTCAGTTCCACTGAGAGAGATTTTGGTGAGTTTTTCAAGAGAGTGTCTGATGGACATTTACCAACACGGAAATATTATTATTATTACAATTTGTTGTTGTTGTGCCAATGAGGCCTTTTATTTTCAGCCACCTTCAGGGCTGAATGGAAGAATATACATGTATGTACATTTGTTACCACTGGTGCAGTCAAAACCCGAATGCTGCACCACCATTGAGGGGAAAATTACAATGGGAAAATGGGAAAACAGTATATCCCTGTATGTTTATGTTTTATTTGATTTTAATATCTGGATTATATTGAGCTCAACATGTTCCTCTGTTGAAAAACACTTTCACGTTTTTATATTAGATACTGTATCTCATGTAGCCTCTGCAAAATTAGGTCAGGGCTGAGGTAAGATGAAGTCTAAGGCAACTTTGCGAACTTTTTTTCCTTAAGCTGATGTAGTACAATTTTACAATGAGGGCTGGAGACAGGGCTCAGTACACACATCCCAAAGCCAACAGGTCATGTAAGAAATGATTAGTGCTCTGTGTTTGGCTCAGGACTGTCACCAAAACAGTAAATTCTTAGTCTACTTCAGTACATGGTTTCTGTAGTGTCTGCTAATAATCTGCTAAACTGCAGATCCAGGGATCATGCATTGTCATGCATCTTAAACTATCCAGTGCTTTACTTTTTAGGCCTTATGTACAATTATATGTCTGTAGAACAAAGGCTCTGAAGCTTTCCTTTTAAAAAAAGCTAACAATTCGGCAGTGAAAACAGCCAGATATGTATCATTTTATTTCACTGCCATTATGCCTTGCATTATAGAGAATGACTTTAAGGACTATACATAGATGTGCATTTATGACCTTTGACCAAAGGTTTTCCAGCACACATCATTTTAGGGCCGTGGTATTTGTGAAGGCAACATTTTAAATTAACTACATAATAATATGCATTTAGGAGTTCATGAGTGAAACTTTCAGATTTTACTGCATTGCTTTCAAAGGTGCTACTCAGTAGAATTTGATTTAATTAATAAATACTCACATATACTCACTTATTTTCAAACTATCATACTGTAGCGTGGTGTACATTGTTTAATCCACATGATCTCTGTATCTCTGTGAATTTCATTGTTAATATTGCTATTCTTTTAATATCCCTAATGTTGTCTGCATGGGAACACGCACATTAACAGGGTTATACATTTGCAGCATTGCTGTATGTATGTATACTGTATATGTATGTATGTATGGGTGTGTGAGAAAGAGAGGGAGGGACATAATTTAAAATCAAAGTGTATTTCTGGATTGTGTGTATATAAAGGTACAGTATATATAGAAAGTAAGTATTATAAGATGTGTGATTTTGTGTGACTTCAGGTGACCTTCACTTTGAAATTGTAAATCATATTTTTGCAAATATTGTCACCCTTATGTCAGTTGTTTGTGTTTGCCTCCTTTTAGTGTTAAGCCTACTTTTAACTGTAGAGCAATATTGTGTTGGTCTTTTTTATATCGCTGTTCGATTTGGCAACATTAAAATAATTAAAATGTTCTCCTGATAGTTTAATACAGTTATTATACTATATAGTATAATATAAATTAATATATTAATTAATAAAAAGGGTAAGTTGTAACTTGCATTTCATGCCTGGTTCCGTTGTGCCACAATCTTGTCCTTTTCTGTTTGTTAATGATTATATTATTATATTTATGTACCATAATAAAATGTTATGGTACATTACATAAGGTACGTGTTTGCCGACACATTCTGTGGATGAGTTGGAGCATATCAAAACGCGTTCAGCACCACCCCCTAGTGTTAGTGGCACTGCTGCATCGGAACTACCTTGTACCACGTTAGAGGAGCTCCCTCATCTTTTGTGGCCACTGGGTTTGGTGAGCAGGTGAGGAGGATGAAGGTTCGGTAGAGGACCAGCTGTTCCTGAAACCATGACAGTGAAGCCCAGATGCGGTGTGCCTGTGGTGTGCCTGTGACGTCTTTGCCTTCCAGAGCCTGGTGCATCTGTTATCAGGGAGCGTTCTTCATTTCTGAGCTGGATGTGAATTCAGAATGTGGGCACATCGATGATCGGTGAGTGTCGCTTTCTGTGCTGCTGCACCTGTTCTATCCCTGCTATACCAATACAGCACAACAAAGTCCACTACAAGGTTTCGATCCCCATGAACACATGATTCTGAATAGATGTAGAGCAAAGACAATTTTTTTTTTATTTCTGAAAACCAGCTTTACTGATAACAAATCACGATATCACCCCACATGGACGACCACAGTGAAATATTCATCCTAATGTGAAGCATTCATCAGTGTACACAGCACCAAATAGAATCAGATTTACATATACACTGAATGATCAGTGGAAATTGAATCTAAATCTCAAACACTGTCCAAAAATGCCCCAAATATAGAATGTACAGCAGGCTGCACTGTATGCAAGAATGGAATGTTGTGATACACATAAATGTGAATTATCTGAAAACTACTGCAATATTGCTAAATGTCAGTGTCATATACATAATTTCAAGGTATTCAAAACATTTAAAAAGGCTTGCAATTTCTTCTTATTAATATAACTAGAAAAATACAAATTGATTGTGTATACAGTACCTTCAACTTGAAATTCAAATATAATAACAAATAAGTTAATATTGCTCGAGTGACGACTACATCACTTTCTGCTGATGTCTGGGAAAACACGGCAATACTACTAAAAAATGTAACTCAAAATAAATCTTTAAACAGTAAAAAATATTTTTTGCGTTTCATATAGATTGGTGAGAGATTCAAAAGTCTCAAAAGATGATTCTGATTCTGGTGTTCTATGATAATGATTTTCAGCTGTGCTCTATCACAGTTCACCTCTTAAGAAATTTGATTATAAATAGTATTAAAACTAAGAAAAGTCTTTGAATGAAATTGTTAATACTGCCTATATCACAATAAAATACTGTACAGAATAATGAGAGGTGATCAGGAATACATTGCACTGACAGAGGATAGAAAGTGCTTCTTTTAAACCTACAGTACTATAGCCAGGCCCTCCTGTGGACCAGATGGACATATTTTCCTGTATTTCAAAATGGAAGTCGAGGTGTTTTTTTTTCTTTATTTTTCCTGAGCTACACTACAGTACTATAGTGGTCACGATGTTAGTGCTGAGACGTGACTTTCCTCAATGGTGGCGCCGTCCTGCCGCAGGGGGGTTGGGGTCAGCGCTGACGATAATCCCTCATTAAGGGTAGGATGCAGGAGTAGGGGCCGGCCAGTTTGAGGAAAGGGTGTCGTAGCAGCTCCTGAGCAGTGGCCCGCTGGGAGGGCTCCCTCACCAGCATCAGATCCAGGAACGCTCGCAGCATCGGCGACACCTAGTGGACAGCCATAGAACAGATGTCGTTTGTCCTAAGGTCCTAAGGCCTGCCACACATTGGGAAATGAGGGGTTTTCTTTATTTTTACTATTTTCCACATTTTAGAATAATAGTAAAGATATCAAAACTATGAAATAATACAAATGGAATTATGCAGTGCCCAAAAAAGTGCTAAACAAATCAAAACTATTACATCTTTAATTCTTCAAAGTAGCCAAAATTTTTTTTTGCGGGGAAGAAATTCATACATAGGCATTAACTTAACTATTTATAGTTGTCTAACAACTAAAAAAAAATTCAGGCATTTAAGCATAAGAGTTTACATCACAATATCTTTGAATCCATATTTCCCATTATCTTAATTAGGTGTGTCGAAATTTTTGACCAGTACTGTACCAGTCACCTCAGTTCAAACTCTTCATTAAGACTTAGATTATTTCTGTGAGTGAGTGTGTGTGTGTGTGTGTGTGTGTGAGTGTGTGTTCTCCTATGATACAGTGAGCCATGTTTTGTTATATTGGCCGATGATTGTACTTACTTATAGACAATTATTAATCGTAGCAGACCCATATAATAGGACAGATGGAATAAGCTTTAGGTAGGTTAGGTAGGTAAGGTAGACAGGTAAGGTAAGTTCTCTGCTACTGATCTGTGTCTAAGTGCCCATAATCACCTTCTGGGACTCCTTTAGCCGGGGGGGCAGGTTGTCCCGGATCCGCCTCATGGCTTGGAGGGGGGGCTCATTAAAGTATGGGGGCTCTCCATCCACCATCTCTATTATCATGATCCCCAGAGACCAGATATCCACCTGCAATATGTGAGAGGCACAGACTCTGATGTCATCCTGCTACTTTCCTAAGTCATTCAGATAATACAGTTTTATATTCACATTTATTCATTTCGTGGACACTCTTATATAGAATGACATACAAAAATGTATTCAGTTGGGCACATGCAAGTGCACTGAACTGGGTCAGGAATATAGCCATATAGATACTAAATAATTAATGCCACACTTGTAGTAACACAATTGTGAGATTCATGCCAAAGTAAGCGCTGTGATAAGGCTCAAAACCTCACCATTTTCAGCCACTAAGCTTATACCGCCACAAGCTTCTACCATCTCAAGGTTTTAAACAACCTACAGTAGCTTTTTCTGCTGCAGAGGCTTATACTGTCAACAGGCTTTTGGCTCTTATTATCCCTTGCACACAAGCTTTTACCACAGTGATAGGATGAGGAGGGGTCAGAGTTCAGAGAGCCAAGACTTAGTCCAAATAGGAGGCTTTTCAGTCTGCACTGAAAAATGGACAGTGACCCCACTGTCCTGACTGGTGTGGGGAACCGCTCTCGCCACTTGGAGACCAGAGTGGAGAAAGAACGTGATTGAAATGACTGCCCCTTCCAAGAGGGCTGACTAGGCAACCAGAAATGGAGGAGCAGAGTGGTTTGTCTGGAAGGTAGGGCTTGACGACAAATTGTATATATGAGTGTTCTATTCATGCAGTTTAACCCAGAGGTTTGAACCTCTTTTTTACCAAAACATAACTCAAAGTAAAGTGTAATTAGCTAGTTAACAATTCATGAAAAGGAGTATGAGCTAAACTGCAAATTTTGTTCTGAAGGTATTTTGGTGTACATGATTACATGATTGGTGCACAAATATTTTAGTAATTTGTGCCAGATAAGAGAGATACTGCATTTGAATTCTAATGTCCTTTTTATTAATTATGCACAATTGCACAGCCTTGACTAACCATGTACATGTTATAAACCCAAATGATTCTTACAAGCAGAGTTTTTAAACAGCATTAAAGTTAACTGCAGAGTTAATGTGCAGTGCTCTTTATGTAAATTTCACTGTAGACAGAACTGTGATAAGAATTTGTAAAAATCAAAAGAATACTTGCACCATACATATTCTAAGCAACAAACATGTTCACAATAATATACTAATCATAGTGTAATATTTTGTTGAAAAAAAAAACAAAAAAACCTATCAATAAGACTGTATTGATCAGTGTCCACTAAACTGCAGTTTACAGTTTAAACTACATGTTAATATAAAAAGATCTGAAGGTGTGACCTCTGACCTCAGCACCATATGGCACCCTAGAGATGACCTCAGGAGCCATCCAGTATGGCGTGCCAACCAAAGACCGCCTCTTCTGGACCTCTCCAGACACCCGTGCACAGAACCCAAAATCAGACAGCTTTACCTGAGGAACAACACCCCATCATTTTAGCAATTCAAAACACCATCAACTTTTTGTGTAACAACAATACTATTGCCAGAGCCAGCAGTTGTATCTTAGCTGTCTGACCAGTAAGGTTCTGAAGATGCTCACCAATCCCTCACTGGTGAGCAGGATGGAGTCGCTCTTGATGTCTCTGTGGATGACCCCGTGCGTGTGGAGAAAGGACAGTGCCTTCAGGACAGATAGACAGACTGTGGCGATCTGCTCTTCATTCATCCTGTGGGAGAGCAGGTCAGTTACTGCACAGATTCCAAACCCAACTTTCCTGCAGTAAGCCATTTACGATGGATACTAGGACTGCATGTCTAATCCTAAATCACAAACCCAACTGTGATTTAGTCAGCCACTCAGTGATGGTGAAAGTCTGGACTAGGTATGGATGAAAAATGCTTATGTACAGGCACCTGTCCTAAATTATACTTTTTCCACATGCAATAAGGCAAAACAGGAGGTGTGGCAGACTAACAAGTATTTATGTGTAAATTCTAAATTGCAAACTGTTTTCTCTAGGTGAATTCTTGGTTTTTGAATATCTTGTTCTATAGTACTTACATGTGATGCTTCTGTTGTTTTAATTACTAGTTATCACACACCTAAGCAAAGTGTACTGTTTCTCATTCAATGAGTTTTCACAGTTTATATCTACTGTAAAAACAAACTTTGATATAGTTCATTTGTGTGGGAATTTTAACCTGTTCACAATGGATCAGATTCCAAGGCCATGGATTTTATAAACCTGTTGCACTCTTTAATTTAATTGGAATTGGTTATTTCTAGAGGTCTAAGCATCAATATTTCATCTATTCTTGATCTTGCTGTGTCAGATCATCCCTGTGTATTTGAGGCAATTCTTTGATCTCTAGAGAAGATCAATGAGGAAGTGCTTCCCTGTACCACTGATTCCTCTCTGCTGTGATGAACTAGTGGATAGTTTTAACCGCACACTTAAACCTAGACATCATAGCACGAGAGGGTAGCGTGGCCAATGGCTTTGCTGCTCCATTAGGACTCCTTATTGTGTGCTGGTATCACCTGTTGCTGGCATAGCAGAGCATCAAAGGTGGGCTGGCCTACCTGACATGAGTCACAATGTCAGTCAGGGTTCCGCCTTCCAGAAACTCCATGACAACCCATAGTTCGTCCCCCACCAGGTAGCTGTTGTACAGGTCCACCACGTTCTGGTGACGGTAGTCTCTCATTATAAGCACCTGGATGAAATGGAAAAAAAACACCCATAATGAAATGGTTTTTTGTGACATCATTGTTTATTTCATATTGATGCTGAACAGTAGAGTTCAGGTGCTGGCCTTCTACAAGATGTACTTCTTGAGAAAGAGGTAAACATTTCCACCTTTGGTAGTTTCATTAAGCTCTTAGTGATGTGGAATGGATCAGTTAAAATATTTATGTTTGCCAACATGCAATGATCATGCAAGCATTTACCTGCATATCTGTGAATATTTTCAGACCATGAATGCACTTGTACTTGAATGCACATGTACTTTTTGTCATAGCTATGCTGAGTATTAATGGACTGAACGAGTAAAGCAAATAAAAATTCCACTGATATAGTTTTGGAGAAAAAGTTTTAATCTAAGTCACATTGTAATTTGATTTCGTAGAATGTCAGGGCCATGAAAGTTTTGCCCTTCTTTGATTTCCTGAAATTTGAAATTATGATATTTCATCTCATACCTAGCAATGAGCAATATTAAAACCTTTATGTAGCTACTGAATAACTGTGGGGAATAGGCATCATTATAATTGCCAAGAATCGTGTGCTGGGGAAAGGAATTGGTTCTGATCCAGTATGTCCAGTCAGAATAAAGGTTTGTTTTGACCCATAGTTTGTAGTAAAAGCCTGGTTCTGACCCACTGTGTTGGGGTAAAGGCCCGGTTCTGACCTGGTGTTTTGGAGTAAAAGCCTGGTTCTGACCCGCCATTTTGGGGTAAAAGCCCGGTTCTGACCTCATTGAAGAGCAGCTCTCTCCTCTGCTGCTTCCGCAGGTCCATCTTCTTCACCGCCACCCGCCTGCCGCTGTGCGTTTCCGTGGCGATGCACACCACACCCGTAGAGCCCTCTCCGATTTTGATGAAGTCGTTGAGGTGCTTCTGCGGGTCCCCAGGGCTGACCAGCATCTGCAGGGCGGCTCGGAACTGCTCGTGGGACACCCGGGAGGACTGCTGGTCCGGCCACGAATCCCCGCCGGGCAGAGGGTACGCCCCTCGGCGGAAGATTGAGGATACGGGGTGGGAGTATGCCCCAGGGGGCGTGTAGGAGGGGCTGGGCTGGGAAGGGGGGTGTTGATAGGGGGAGGGCTTGTGGTTGAGCAAAGCAGGGTACGGGAAGGTGCTGGGGCAGCTGGGATTGGCTGGACTCTGAGGTAGTCTGAACGGTCCACGGGGGAAGGTCTCACCCACAGGAAGTTGGGAGCCCCCACCCCACATCCTGCTGTCATCTCCCTAGAATAATGCAGAGACCCAGAACAAGGTGAGTTCACATCCCCTCTCTGCTGTTATCCTCTTACACCAATGCACAGAGCAGGAACAGGGTGAAGTGTCACAACCCAACCACTTTTGCCTTCCTGCCTTCTGTCTCATATGCTGACCCCATCTTTCCCTGAGAATGACCATGTGAGACCTACAGGCCAACAGTATCTCTGCATATATCACCTCAGAGTAAGCACCTTTTAACATGCCCTATTGCCTGATATCTGCTTTGTTTGACAATATTGCTTTGCCTTTCCCCAGAAGATAAATGATGAGTGGCAGAGACAATACATTTATCAGAATATCTCTACTCCACCTATTCAATGAGTGAAACGTGTTACTTTCAGCAATTCTGAAATGGCCATATGAGAAAGTCTGACATAATCTAATTTTATACCATTAAAAGTCATGTGGGGATACAATATTTAATATAATGCATAATGTATTTTCTTAACAATCCACCAAAGACATTCACAGTGAAGACATTCCAGCAAAAGCAGCACAGTAGCACAGTCACAGGCAGCATGTCTTTACCGTGCGTGTCCAGTAGGGGGTGCTCCCGGTTTGAAAGAGTCCCGTGTATGTGTGCGCGCTGGTGGGGGGCAGGTAGGAGGAGCTGGACCGCTTCCTGTGGCCCTGCAGCCCACCGCTCGACCAGTCGCTGTCCGAGCATTCCCCGCGCTCGCTCTGTAGCGATATCCTCAACCGCGTCCCGAGAGCTTTCTCCCTGTACTCATGGAAGCCGCTCCCTGTGGAGGCCCGGTGTCGCCCCCTGGTGCCCAGAAGGGCGGAGTAGTCCTGGGGTGTGCTGTAGAGGCTGGGGTTCCCTGGCATTGCATCGGGGTAAAACGGGCTCCTCACGCTGTGCCCATTTTCTCTGACGGACAGAGAGCGTCGCCCCACGCCCGCCTCTCCCTCAGACCTGTCCCCTTCCCTGTAGCTCCCCAGGGCGCTGGAGGACTGTGAGTGGCGGCCCCTAAAGCCGTTCTCCTCCGCTGCGCTAGCACGGTTCGGGGTAGAAGGGGTCACCGAGACGCTGTCAAACTCCTCCGTCAGACCGTTGATAGATGCGTCCTTCTGCGGCACGTTTGCCTTTACTGGCCCCTGAAAGGAGGAGCAGTGGGAGTCAGCCACAGTCTCACCACAAGCATTCACACTATGCCATGGGGGAAAAAAGAAGGTTTACAGTCACCAAAAAAGATGAGCATTTGGGCAGCAGTGTAGCATAGTGGTTAAGGAGCAGGACTCTGAAAGGTTGCTGGCTGCAGCTGTACCCTTGGGCAGTTTACTTAACCCACAATTGCCTCAGTAAATATTCAGCTGTATAAAATGGGTAACATTGTAAAAACCTGTAACTGATGTAAATTGCTCCGTATAAGACCGTCTGCTAAATGCCAATAATGTAATGTTAAGCATTATTATAGCTGATGCATGCAATTTACATTTATAATGAATCAATTTAACCCTGGACAGTGGCCAACCTTTGCAACTTTGTCCTGCAGTGCTTCTAATATTGTTGACTGTGTATGATTTTTTACTTGTGTTGCATTGCACCTCACTTGTAAGTCGCTTTGGATAAAAGTGTCTGCCAAATGAATAAATGTAAATGTAATGTCCAGCAGAGTCTAAATCTAAAATGCGCAAGAGAAAATAGAAACTCAGCAGACAAACTGAGCAGATTTGCTGCATCCTGCACCACAGCCTAGCACTACGACGGCAGATAAACTGAGGCGATGGGCAGCAGATAAGATGAGCAGATTGGCCGCGTCCCACGCCGCGGCGTAGCGCTGGGACAGCGTCCCGCAGGGGCCTGCCATTAGTATGAGACACGGCTCGCTCGTGTTCCCCGCGCCAGCCCTCGCCCCGCCCCGCCCCGTCCCGTTCCTCTCTAAACAGGTCTTCTGTGTGATTCCATCTCTCCGCGTCACCGCATCGGCACTGCTGCCTCTGGAGATAAGCTCCGATAGATCCGCCCCGCAGAAATATCTGCTCAAGAGCAGCGTGACAACCGGACTGCAGGGGGAAACGGAGGATTAATTTTGCTCATTATGAACAGGGTAATTAAGGAGATAGGCCCGCGGATCCTAAGCGTATCACACAGCGTCACTCATCTTTACTGGTCGCACCCACATCCTCAAAACGTGACAAAACACAGGAAGGATATTAAACTGAATCACTGACCTGCTGTAAACTATTTGAAATCTATGCAGCCAAAAAGCAGACACACAAACCATACTAGATTATATGTGCGCTAAACTGGTTGATTTAGACTTTTGGATTCTGATACGCTGTAACGGACATAAAAGTCATGCAGCACTACAGCATGTGAAAACGAAAATGAAAACCATCTTCCTTGCTTAGCAAAAATCACATGTATAGAACATGGCAGAAATGAACAATAATGAATTGTTTTTCATAAGTTTCCATGTGGTATGTTTCATGGTAAAGAAGTCTTGTTTAGTGTACTTGCTGACAGATATGAGAAAATGCGATTACACTCTTCATAATTGTGAACAGGAAAAAATAAAAGTCATTTGTTATGTTTATCCATTGTTCAGTGTGTTTCTTACATGTTATTGTAATGAATGCTCAACGCATTGTACATGTGAATGTTTTCATGTCAGTTCTTCACTGTCTGCGCCCTATCCTGCTGCTGACCCACCACTGTCTTTCAACAGATAACAGAGTACCTACAGTGATACATTTGAGAATCCAAGTCTCAACACATCAGTGTACACAACCATCTGTCAGGGGACAATGCTGAGCCACAGAAGGGTCCTGTGCTTCCCACTTCCTGTTCCTGTCTCTGCCTGCTGCTTCCTGTCTGACCTGGCTGACTCATTCACACGTACAGCAGCTTTCAGTGGCCTGAAGCATGCTACCAATTACTCGATTTAATTTATACAAAGCATTTCATTATCAAGTCTGTCACAAAGCAGATCACAGAGCAAGTCCCAGAGGGAATTAAAGCAGGGAAGATTTCAACAAAATGGACACAAACCTGTTTTAAAAAGGGAGAGAGCATGTGGCAAAAAATGCATCGACACATCAAATAACTGCAAGTCCATTAGGGCAGAAGTAAATAGAAGGAGGCCCCAAGGCAGGCCCAAGCAAGGACCTTAGAGAGACCCGGGAGTGAGGCCATAAACAGGTTTTAGCTGAGGATAGGGATATTGTCAGATTCCTGCAGATTTTGAAAGGCCAATCCAAAGCTTTGAGGTTGGCAGCTAAAAGCTCTCCCTCTACTTATGATTTTAGCTATTTTGGGAGGGCAAGAGAGTCGGTCCATTATAAACAAACTAGGCAATGAATATTGTAAGTGGTTAGAAATCCCGTTTATTGCAGTGCTTGCCCATTTATAGGCTCTGTGTGTACTTTAAGGTCACGTCAGTAGTTTAACATTGAAATCAATTTGGTGTTTAATCTGCAGCCAACGGAGGGATGATACTCTGTGATGCACCTTGAGCAAGCCATAGAGGGTTTCCAGTGGCACATGGGCAGCCTACTAGAATAAGACATAGATAGACATAAGATAAGTGTTTATTTTACTGAGACATGACTTCAGAAACTTTACACTGTGATTATGAGCAGAGCAAATAGAGGGAAAGTAGGGTAGGACTTAGGACTGAACATTACAGTAAACCAAATTTACCTCCAGACAGGCTAGAAGATTCATCATTTATCGGGACTAATTGCCATCATTCTGATGGGTATGGGGGAACAGCTCTCTTGTAAATCAGGGAAGCTACTTTTTTCAAGCCACCTTTTTCAAGCCTGTTTAATAATTTACTCATTCAGTATATTGAAGGCTGCACTGCATTAAAGATCTATGAGTACGAGACTAGAAGAAATCCAGTTTCAGAGGGTGGTCAATAATAAAGTTTGTGTTTGTAACCTGTCAGCTGACTCATTCTTCTCTAATCTTTCATACAGAGAAACAAGGCGTGTGGACTGCAGAACTCTGACTCAGTCATTCGCAGCACAGTGTTCACAGACCGCTGTTCCAGCGCTGCCTTCCAGCTCAATGCTCCATCACCGTGTCACTGGCTGTTTGCCGTCTCCGTTCTTATTATTTCTTATTCCTGCGATATGAATTTAATGTGTTGTGCCACACCGGCCCTGTAAATTGCCTTTGCTGCCTCTCTGAGATGGAGGCTGGCCGTGCGCGTGCATTTCAGCAGGCTAATCAAATCGCGGACTAATCACCGCGCACCCGAGTAGCGCCCTGACAAGCAGCACACATGCTCATGTTTAAGGAAGTCAGAAAAAATCCTTTCTACACAGCTGTGTAATTCAATCAGCCATATTTGTGTTTGATCAATTTAACAGCATCACTGCTGTTTGTGTTCTATATATATTAAATACCATCAGGCATAAAGGTGTTCTATCTTCAGTGTTTCCCTCATCCTCAGCTGAGATGCTAAAAATTTCGTTGGTGGGAGTATGGAGGGTGAATCGTTTTTGATAGGAGCAGTGAAATGGAAACAACATCATAAAATTTAAATTTAAATAAAACAGATAAACTTAAAAAACGGATACACAGCAAAAGTTACATATTCATAATACATATCTTAAATATTTGGACTGGGGGTAAAAGGATGTCATTCAGAAGTGATTATATGCAGTATTCTATTTTTCTTTTTCATGGGATATTACATTACATTATTGCAAACTAATACAGATGCTCTTATTCAGAGAGACTTACATAGGCTACAATTTTACATGTTATCCATTCATGCAGCTGGATATTTATAGAGGCAGTTCTTGATAACAAATTCTTTCCCACGGATACATCTGCAGTGCCCTAGCACAGAATTGAACCAGCAACTTTTTAGTTACAAGCCCTGCTCCTTACCACTAGACCACACTGCAATATTAACAGTTAATGTGAATGGTATATACAGGATGAAGCAGACAGCAGATTCAGTGTCGTACCTTCATGGGGGACAGCTGGACAGGCGTGATGTACGAGGGGTCCACCAGGGGTTTGGGCCGGTTGGCTGTGTCTGCCAGCAGAGTCTGCCATTGCTGGGGTAGGCCTGTGAACTTCTGCTCCTGGGGGCTGAAGTCCGTGTGGACACGATGCTCAAAGTTAGATGGTGCTGAGATGTCAGGCTGCTTCTTCCTCTTCCCAAACATGTCCAAGAACGCTGAGAAACAGAAAGAGACTTCAACCTTTTATGCTCTGTACTAATCCACCAAAACTTTCACATCTCATCAAAAGGTTTGGTTAAAAAAGGTACATCATCAGACGACCATAAACTCACAATACACAGCAACTAACATCCCCAACTCTATATCCTGCAGCACCTACCTAACACTAACCCTACCTCCCCGCCCTCCCTGAATAAAAAGAGATATCAAAGGAATACAGAACTGTGCCGTAGCCAAGGCCATAGCACCATATGCCACACTTTATGAGCTTATTAACAGGTAATAATAGCCAATGATGTAATAATGGATAAATTCATTGATTGTTCACTCACTATACATTTTCAGGTTTCACAACTTGTCACTCAACTTATATGGTCTCACATATAATCCCAGAGAATCCATCCGCTGGAGCTTTGTTGGCTGCTGTTAATTTAGTATCTCAAACAACTCCTTCAAATTCATCTCTTGATAAATTTTTTTTTAATTTTCTTGGAAAAAAAGATTCCAGATTTGAGAAACTGGTTAAAATTTAACAAATTCTTTGAATATTTTGGTAATCTTTTGGGGTATTTAATTGGTCTCATGATGATATTGCACATATGAACTGGGAGGATGTATCTCTGGATTTTATAATCTAATAATCTGCTTTGTCTCCTGTGTCATAGTTTTTACTTTTAAATTTAAATGATGAAAAGCGAAGTTATTATTCAATAGATCCCTAAGTTTACTTTGGGTTTAACTAAGTCTGTTTTCTTTTTATTTATTTATTCATTCATTTATTTTTAATGCTACACTGATTTTAATCCATTCTATATTTTATGATGTAGTATGTATCCACTTATTTTTATGTCTTGTTTTTTTCCCCTTGTTTTTTTAATTATTTACTCACTGTATGCTTTTTGGGCTGCAAATGGTTGTGTGAAACACGCTTTAACAGATGAAATAACGTATTTAAACTGAACTGAAACAGATGAAAAGAATGGAAACAAACTGGTTCTGCCCATGTTGGATTCTTCCTTTTCTGACAGAAGATCTGATTAAAAACCTGCTGACTGTGTTTCAACATTTTTCATAAAGTTATTTCAAAAGTTTTATTTAGTGCTGCATGAGAATGTAATTATTAGCCAAAAAAAAAGGAAAAGAAAATTGTATAAGAAACTAAAAAAAAAAACAGTATACAGTGTACATTTTCTTTTGCATTGACTTGCCACAGTTGAGACACCACTCATTTTCAAAAATACACACTGAGGAGTCAGAATGGTCATAAGGCCAACACAATGAAGTGGTGAGCAAAGTGTATTGAGTGGTATCACAGCACTGGGAGGCTGAGAGCTTTCCTAGACTCTATTACAAGCAGGGGCAGTGAGTGTGCCTTAGTGTGGAGAACAGCATTATGCTTTTAGGGCAAAAATGCATTCACTTGCGTAGCTCTGATGGGTACGTTTCATTCCAATGCCCTCCGGGTCCCTCTGCCCGATTAAAATCGGCAGACAAAAAAATGGTCCCAATTCTTCTTTCATCTCTTATAAGCACATCACTGCAATTCTGGCCCACAGCTTGTAAGCACATTTTCTGCATAGTCTCTAATCTCTAATTTTTCACATTAAGACCACATGAAAAATGATTATAAGATTTTGTTTACCAGTTCTGGCTTTTTATTTGGTCTCAGTATTTACGCTATAGAATAATATACAGCAAGTGTTTAAAAATGACACCAAAGTCTGAAATGTACAGGCGTATATCAATATTGTGGGTAGGGATAACTTCAGGCTAATTAGGCCAAAAAACCAATCTAAATAACATCTACAGATTTTTTCCACAATAGAATTATTCCACATGAAATATATTACCATCATATATTCAGAATCAAGAGTCTAAAAAAAATAGGAAAAAGCACAATCAATTTTAAATTTTTAAATCAAAGTGATAGCAGATAGCACTGCCACCAAAATATTTTAACATCTTAATTAAATAATGATATAACTATCTATACTATATATATGCTATAGATCTGTGCTGTAGTCTCATTTAAGACTACTGGATGGGTGCGCCAGTGCTTTTGGAGGATGTGACTAATGGTACCTTAAGCATGCATTCAGAGATCAGGCAGACTTTTTATCAGATGAGGATGAATGGCTCATGAGCAGAAACTGGTTCCCAAGAGCCGTTACATTTACATTTCTATATAGTCATTTGCATCTACATTTTGTCATTTTGTATGCTCTCTTATCCAGAGCGACCTACAAAAGCACACGCTACAAGGTTAGTCTAAAAGCGGATACGATACTAAATCACAAGTGCCACAGTCATTACATAGCATGTCATTCTCTGTTAAGCACCATAGTGGGTGCAAGAGGATAGTTTGAGGATATGGTACGAGTGTTCAGACTCTGATGTTAGTTGAAGCAAGATGCAGTTTGAGCAGACGATTTTTCTGTCTGTGCTAAAAGACAGACAGTGATTCTGCATTTCTGACTGTTGTGGGGAGATCACTGCACCGCTGGGGAGCCAGAGTAGAGACACTGGAGAGGCCAACTAGATGCACATATGCAAGGCCATACCAGTGTAGGTACATGTCCTCTATATTTTTGGCTTTCTGGCCATGGGGGCCTCTAAGATGGAGATTAGTGACAGGTCTGGTCCCAGCCATCACAAAGTTGCATTTTGCCCGATGCGCAGAGCAGCATCACTTGCATCACAACATGATACCCTCACTTCCCCTACACAAGCTCAAGCGGATATCAAAAGTCCTTGAAGTCCTCAGCGGATACTCAAATGTGATAGGGTCAATAAACTGCAAGCATGTTATCCTAAGGGCACCATCAGCAAATGTGCTTAACTAGGTTAATTGGAAAAAACTACCACTCCATGAATGTCGTACTCATTTGTGATGCCTGTATGACGCTATTAAATGTGGTTGCCCAATGGCCTTGAGTTTACCCACGACTTCTTTATTTTAAGGAACATCAGTGTGGGATACTGGAAGCAAGAGCAGTGAGAAAAGGCTGGCTCCTTGGTGAGTAATGCGGACACTTGTGTTTTGATGTATTTTATTTCTATCGTCATAAAATTAAATGTATTTTGTCTCACCAACAATGTTTGATCTTGCCTGCAGCTGACTCAACAGCACCTCTACCTCACTGTTTAAAAATGTTTTTAGACATGTTTAATACCCACCGCAATGATGGGATCAATGGAAAAAAAATTGTTCATGTACACACTTAATTGTGGTTATAAAATTGTTTTCTGGGTTTCAAATTGACTGAAAATGCATGAGATGTTCATAGTTTCAGTTAATGCTCTCAGTTAAAAGGCAACACACACTGGAATTGCAAATAAATATGACCCCCCCCCCCCTTTCCTTTCACCATTTTGCACACGACTCAGTAAGACTCCTAATACAAAAGCCACAGCATCTTGAAATGATTCAGTTTAAACTCCACATGGTGGTATTATATTTAATCTTTATATATTTAAAATGAAAAATGTCATTCTCTCTAGAGGTTGACCGACACTTATGGTTTCTCAAACAACTAGATGTCTGATTTTAACATCAAAATTACAAGATAAATCACAATTTTTTCATTCATTTGACATCCCTAATACAATCACAACAATTATTTGTAAGGTGACATGATTTTGATTTCTGCATCACAACCCGCTATTCCCTGGGTCGCGTGCTTTAACCGCCATGTTGCATTTGGCGAATACACAACTGTCTAAAAGCAATTTTTTTTTCTTTGTCTCATACAGCTTTCAAATCCTGCCTACAGGTGACATTTCCTTCAGCAATTGCAGGTTCCCAGCTTGAGTTGTTATTGTTTACCCCGAGCTGTCAGATGCCAGCCAATTTCCTAAAGTAAAGATGCAGGGGCCAGTTCATGAGTCAGGTCATATGCTTGTGTTTAAAATGAAAATGCAGGAGAGTGCAGCCTGGAATGAACCTCCACACATGCTTATGCTAGACACCAACTGTCAATGCAGGTAAACGTACAGTGTCCTCCATATTTATTCCTGGCCCTGATGACACAGGAACAAAAACGTAACAGAGCAGAAGAAAATGTTCTGTTTCTGAATGTTTCTGAACTGGATCATTCTTTCGGCTTATTGTCTTATTGAATATCATCCTTTAATTTTAATAGTAATGCAGAAAGCAAGTTCATATTGTTCACAAATAATGACTTTTATTCCTCACAAGAAAATCTTTTTCATATATCCACACGTTAAGATAATATATCAGAAATTACATGCAAGTCCGTCTTGCCACCACGGGCTATGAAAAAAACATGAGGCAAAACCAAAGGATCTGAAGTACATAGAGTACAATTTTATCCTCCCACCTAAGAAGTGCCAGAGCCTCATACACTACAGGAAAGGTACTGCCAGTATAAACCATGCCAGTGGCCCAATGAAGGGACATCAAAAAGAACAGCACCGTCAAAGACAGCCAGACACAAGCAGCACATGTTTCAACCTGTCACCACTAATTTAGCTACAGGACACATCTCTGACTGCTACCCGCTAACTTAAGTACACGACTCTGACTGGCACTGGCTAACTTAGCTAAAGGACATATCTAGTTAGTAGCCTACCAGAAATATCTTGGGCAAAGTTGCTCCAGCTTTAAAACCCCTTCAGAATATTAACCTCAATTGAGCAGCTGTCATAGATGAATGACAGATTAACAACAGTTAATTCATGACTACTGTTCATCTCTTGAACAGAGTTAGCAAGTGTCAGAGACAGCCAGGGTAACTTTGTGGATGAAGAGCTAACCCTAGCTACCGAGAAGCCATTGTGATGACACATGAATTGTAGTTAAAAGAGTAAAAGTCAGGATGACAACCACAAGTTAGATAAGTTGTGACAGTTTAACTGTAGCCTAAACTTCGGAAGAAGTTTTCTCAAAGCCATTGTTCCAGAACTCCCCTTACATAACAGAACCGTTCGCTTAATTTTCAGAGATGAAAATGAAACTAGTATCATTAGAAAACTTTTTTTCTCTCTTTTGAACTGAATGTGTCTTGGGGTGTAAATTAATTGATTTTAATGGACCAAGTCACATTTAATTGCACAGACCCACTGCACACCATTGGCTCTTACAAGCTGAATTTACAAGTACAACCTAATGTCCGACTACATTTTTACAACTACATTTATTCATTTAGCAAACAATCTTACAAAAGTACATTCAATAAGATTAGACAAGTACAGTGGCTGCAAAGATAATGAATCATTTGTGCCATCATTCAAAAGTACTGCCATTGTGGGATGCATAGCTATTAAATAGTTCCTGAGATTTAGTTTCTCATAGCACAAGGGACTGATGTGACTGGAACACTGTACTTTCCACAGGGTTGCACAGGTAAGACAACACTGCACATTCCACACAGCTGCACAGGTAAGTGAACACTATACATTCCACACAGCTGTACAGGTCAAATAACACAGCTTCTCCTCTCTCCTTGTGGAATAGCACTTCTGCTGTTTGTGACCTTAACCACCTTTACCAGGCACTGCACACACCCTGCACTTCTCATAATGCTTATAATCAGCCCTGTGGTTTTTATTCTCACTTCTGCTGACTACATTACTGTTATGATCTGGTCCTGAAAGATCCACCAGGGAAACAGCTGGTCCTGCAATCATACCCAGTGTGGGAGGATCCTCATAACAGGGAGAGAAGGATGGTATTTTCTGAGAGATGGTATTTTTAAGTCAGAGTCAGTGTGAATGTTACAGAGCTCAGTGTTGGAATTCAGTCACATCTTGAAAATACAGCACCCACACACACACACACACGAACATAACCCCCCTCTCCTACCACACCACATATACACACACACGCAAACACACACAACCTCCACCCCCACACACATACATATGCATACATGAACACAGCCTCCATAAAAAACCATGTCTACAAGTTTTACATGACAATTTAATTCTCAGCATCCAAACATGTATCACATCTACACTGGCATCAAAATAATATGCCAATAATGGCAAACTAACAAAGAACCATCATCACACCACTACTGGCAAAAATATATTTTTCCATACTAATCACAGGTGTACCAGCATGCCAACAGATAAGTAAGCAAGCATTTATTAATATTGGTCCACTAAAGGTTATTAGTCGGCCTGCAGTCAGCATTTATGCCCACATTTTTTTGCCATTTTCCATTATCAGAATTGAAACCATAATCTCCTACCCCAATGACAAAACTCCATCAATCAGGGGTAATGAGAGGTACAAAGATTAGTGAAGGACAATTTACCAGAAAAGACATTACATTGTGTTATGTAATACTGTACATGTGATAAAATTCTTATTGTGCTGTAAGAATAAGAAAATTATTTTTGATGTGCTTGGATTTAATATCTTCAAATATATGCTTACAGCTTACTAGATCTCAAAATAGCTGTTTGCTAGAAAGTTTGCTATTGCGTGCCAAAATGCTTATTTCACCAGCTGGTGTTCAGTTTAGCCAAAACAGCGAAGGTGCTTATCTCATCGATGAATCAGGGACTATGCAAGAAAAAAGGATTAACAGGGGCAGCTGGAACGTACTAGCGAAATGCAGGCAAAACCAGAACAGCTTTTTGTGTGAAAATGAAAAGGCTAGAATGAAAAAAATGTGAAGTAACTACATCATACTTGCTCTCCCCCCCCCATTTCAAATGATTTTCTATGTGCTCATGTGCATAGCCATCCAGTTCCCTGACTCTGAATTGATTTGACAGGTGCAGTCTTACATGGCTAGTAAAGTGCTGAGCAGCAGGACAGTGCATCCTCACTAAAAGGCCTGGACGTTGAGCAATGTGCTAATTTCACTGCACTGTGGAGTGTGAGTTCACCTATTAACATTCACCCCCAGTAATTGTCAGCTAAAGAAGCTGAAGGTGGGCTGTAGTCTTTCGCATAAATAAATTAGGAAATGTCTTAGGACTTAAATTAAAAGGTACGGCTATATCATCAACAGGGGTGGGTTTAAGCAGGAAAGCACCCAGCAGTGCTACTGGGGCAGCTTGTCAACTGCAAACCCCATAAAGACTATGTTATGGGAAATAAGAACAACAAACTGGATTATGGTGGCTTGCTTACATGCAGAGGCATGCCATCAATGGGCTTAATACTTGATAGTATATGAGTATATGTTGGCCAATGACTTTGATGCTAGTTGGTCACTTTAGGGCCACTGTTATCTTGCAAGCTGTGAACAAGCCCATAGTCAAAGAAATCTATCCTGAGCTAGCTCAGAATGGCTTAAAACGGATGCTGTAAGCAGAAGAGAAGTTAAAATATACTAATTCATACTTGACAGCTATTATGACTGTATTCCTCTTAATGTTAGATCAACATAAACAAGGTCTTCACAGTGCACACTGATAGTTGTTTTTGAGTACTGTACTACTGTGACTGTGCTCACCGACACGCGCTGTACCTGCTCAGCAACTTTCACAACTACTTAAATTTAAGACGTTGTAACGGCGTCGTACACAATTACAGATTACTGCAAGAAACGCCTGTACGCCGGAGCACGCTTAACATAATACATGACATCTGCCTGTCCGCACAAGGTCTAGACTGCATTAATCTGTAAAATAACACACGCTCGCTTTTTCAACACAAAGATCACGCGCCATTTCAAACAAAATTATGTAATACAATATTCAAATACAATCACTCAATCAAATAGCATTACAAAAAACACCGCTTTGCAACATGTCGTGTACGACCCCGATCTTATCAGATGTAATTTCTTTCATAATAATAATAATAATAATAATAATAATGTTAGACACACAGCCAGAGCTGCGACGAGACGGTCAGCACGCGTCCTCAGATGCCATTGCTACCGTCATATATTTTAATTTAATATTTATTTGCACTTCCATAACACATCGTAGAATAATTTTATATTTTTGACAGCTGAGTGTTCTCAAAGACATTGCATGAACGGATGCGAACAAATAGGAATGAAGGCAAGTTCCGTGCCTTGCAATGTCACATAAGGCAAAAAATATTACCAAACTGACATTACCATATGTCATTCGGCAATGAATGGACTTACCCGCTGTCTTATATCAATCATCACATGTCTCGTTCGCTGCTGTGATCTTATTATGTCTATCTGATTACAGCGAGTACCGTCATGCTCCTGCAAGCGCCATGTTTCTCCTGCTCCGTGCATTAGCGGTGCTGCACTGATCTGAGGACAGCTGACTACATCCGGGCTGCTGCGGAGCCGAACCTCTGCGGGTCGCGAACGGGAGGACCGGAACACCTGAGAAGAGACGTTTGAGGGCGGGAGGGGGTGGTTGGTGGGGACCACAAGTGTTGGGTTCACTGTAAGCTTTGTTTTCTAAACACGTACACAACCATTGGTAGGTGCAGTCGACCAATTATAACGTCTTTTTATAAGACAGATGTGGCCATTCAGGCTATGATTCTCCACAGTCTATGCAATGTAGACGCTAAATAGGTCATACAGTTTGGCTATGAATCTGCTGTAGACTATATGACAGCGTTATTCCAACGTTCCTCCTGAACTGCCTACTGTAAATCATACTGACCGACCTATACCAAGAAGTGGAGGAATACACATCAAGGGGTATATTGATTTGCCATGTTCCGTGTATGTTTTGTTTGGTTTTGGACGCAAGTGTTGTGCATTTTTGAGTTTTTGAATAATTGTCTAAAAAAAAAAAAAAAAAAAAACTTGATTTTGAAAGGTGACGACTAAATTACTCTTTACAGAGATTTCTGCTGTCTTTGTTCCAAGGAAGCTATAGGACCAAACTGAGTCAGAGCTTCTCAATTACTGTATTGAGTAAATATCGTAGACATGTCCTTACTTATTTTTAACCATGATGTTTTCTGGGTTTGTTGACATTGAGGTGAAAGAGGGGACAGTCACACCTGTTGGTCAGGCAATGTCTTCTTTTATGTCTCTGGAAACCTGGACTTTGCAGACAAGGAAGCAACAAATTCTCTTTGTTGTCATCTGTACCTCATGGATGTTCTATACAAGACTGTTCTATACAAGACAAGCCACAGATAGAGAGACAGAAGGCTTGATTAAAGTGTCCTTATGTAGAGAATTGGAGTGACATTTTAGGTCCAAACACTGTTTCCTTGAGATGTTTCCATATTCCAAGAAGATAATGCCCCCAATTCACATTGCTAAACAGATTCAAGAGTGGTTTCATGAACACCAAGAACTCAAACACCTCCTGTGGCCTCCCCATCACCAGATCTTTCTCCCCTTAATATGTTTAGATGAAAAACTGTTACTAATTTAACTGTAAATTAAAAAGGGTTCCCTTAAACCTGTCATATATAAGAATATAAAATTTTATGAAATATATAAATACAGCATATTTTACATCTGAACGTTTTCTTGAGGGAATTGAAAAAAAAACCTTGAAAATTCAGATCCAATCAGGACAAAAATTGTTCCCTGAAAAATGTGTCCGATTTGTGGAAAGCGTGATTCTCAAAGCCAAGCGACTCTTGGAAAACAGTGAAATGTTGTGGAATGGCATGAAAAATCCATTATTTAGTTTCATCAGCTACAGTTTGGGGGCAACTTGGCAGCTGAGCAATACCATGGGAATTTTAACTCCATTGCAGGCCAAGATTCAGTCAACATTTGTCCTTGAATTTGACTAACACAGTAATGCAAGAGTTTTTTTCTTCACATTTTTTATTAACATTGGCAATTGCTGAATTGACTGAACTCTATTTGTGAATAAAAAAAACACTTCCATGTATTTGTTAGTCAAATTTGAGGACAGTTTTAAGTCCTGCCTGAATCCAGGCTTCAGTGCTTCCCCTATGCTAACGAAGACAAGGTCATCTCAGGATCCCATTTATTATTACAGCAAACCACTGAAGGAACACATTTTGAATCAGCGGAAATCATTTAACGGATAACAGGATGTTTTTTTCTTGACATTTCAGAAGTCTACAGCACACTTTACTATCATATTGTGATGTGAAGTGGCTGTGGGTGCTACACTTAACAGGATTTCCATATCATGAATCATAAAAAAATCATGAACTATCAAGAAACAAAACTCTTTCCATGTTCAGAATAAAACATCATTATCAATTTAAAAAGGAAGAGCTTATTATACAAAATAAATATTGAAAAACTCAAATGTTTCAGGTCCAAAGTCAATAAGGTCAGGAGAAAATGCATGATTACATTTACATTTACTTGGTGCCTGCCTTGGGCATACAGAAAAGCCTCCTGCTGCATGGTGCCTTTGGGCCTCTAATTGAGCCATTCTGGTGAAGAGGCTTTTCTTCTGTTCTATGGGCTTGGAACAGATGTGTCAGGAAGAATTGATATAGAATGGAGGGGGATGTCTGAGTTCTGGTGCTTTCCTATGTAGATATGTAAATTAACACAGTTTTTTCTGTTAAATCTTGCAGATTGTTGTTTTACAAGCAGAGGTTTTAAATTCATGTCCAGAAAAATACTGCTGCCTTTTAAGCACAATTTTTTAAAATAACATTTGGTTTAGAACATATCTAGATGAACTATATTTATTATTGCAGAGTGACACAATCAGGTTAACATTAATGTGGGCAGTAAGTTTTTGTCATTGAAAACAAAAAAATATATATTTTGCCAATCTTCCAATACAGCGTTTATGGATAATTTGAGACAGTAAATGATCAGATAGCAGTATTGCTGTGGCTGTCATATGTACCGTACCATACACAGCTGAATACAAAAACTACTAACTGCTGTACTAAAAACTACTTCTGGAAGAAACAAGACTGGGACTAAGCAGAGCCTCACGAGCTCACAACCTGATCCCAGTGCAGCCCAGACGCCACATGGACTCAGTAAGCCACGTATCCTCTACTGATTTCTGTACAGCGCAGATGCGATGTGGACTCCAGTAAGCTGATCCCTGTACAGCCCTTACACCACGCACATCATACTGTCCCCGCTGCAGAGGGGCTACTCCATGATTCATTTACACTTACGTTTTAATAAGGATGGTCTATGCCTCCGCACTGTACGCGTTTTTTACTGTGAAAAACTGTAGTGTTCCTAATGCTCCACCAGGTGGCAGGAGACCACATGGATTAGGAGATAGGGAATTCAGAGTGAGATGCTTTAGCTCAGCGTTTCTCAAACCTCTCCTGGAGACCCACTGTCCTGCATATCTTCTATCTATCCTTGCTGCTTGATTAAATCAGGTGTGCTCAGCTAATCAAAAGTGCCACTGATGAGTTTAGTCAGGTAGGTAGAGCAAGGATAGACAGAAGATATGCAGGACAGTGGGCCGCCAGGAGTAGGATTGAGAAACACTGCTTTAGCTCTCGGATTGATGATCATTCGTCACTAAGGGATCAAGAACAGTGAAGTTTGCATTGATTTGTTTTGGTGTGTGCCTTTTAGAATGGCAAACAAGAATATACCTGTTTTTATAAATGAAAAGCATGTTTTTCAGTCTGTACTACACAAACTGCGCACAAACTAAACCTTTCACTCGTAACAAAACTGAACGTTTATTTATAGTCCTTAAATTCTCAATAATAATCCTTTAACATCCAACTGACTTTTACATTTTTACATGCAAAAACAGCATTTTTAGAGATATGATATCATGAACAGGGCTAAATGAAGCTGAGTTTAAATAATCATTAATGATTGGAAATTATTATCAGCCCCTCTGTAGATTATACTACACACATATCAAAGTCATAAGGCGTTATAAAGTGTTACATAACTCAGTTCCCTTATGCATGCATAGATGAAAATATGAGAGTGACTTACAGTATGTGTCGCTTGTGAAACTCCACTTCCTAATGAACCTTTGTGTCACTCGTGACATGACACTTTCATTATAAAGCATGGCATAGGCACCACAAATGCACTGCCATTGCTCATGTCTACCTGGGACATATTTTCTGTAATATTTGCATGCTATTTCTCCAGTCTACATAATGTGCTACACCATGCACACATCATAGGCTGTTATGAACACATCATAGGCAGATGAGTTATGTATTATAATGAGGATGACAGTCTCATTGATCAGTGAAGTTAATGGCTATGGGTACTTCAGCTTCAGACTTCATTTCAACAGTGACAGTAATATACTCTTCTCAAAACAGCAGATGATAGAGAATACTTGTAGAAGTCAGCATAAAAATGCACTACTTTGAGGTTTTATGCTTTTATTATGACTTTCTTCCCGGGCGTTTCCATTGTCTTTGAGTGACAGTAGGACTCCTAGAACATTCTGGGCTCTTTCTGTTGTTAGTCACACCTGTGTTCACCCGCTGTCACCTTCAATTTACATCTACACAAGGAAAATGGGTAAATATCAGAAATACGACAGGACAAAGACACAGTGAAAAGGGTAAATATCAGAAAGATGATTGGACCAAAATGCTGTGTGTGAGGTCTGCAGAACGGGTAAATATCAGCAGAAAGATGGCAGGACCAAAACATTGAGTGAGATGTGTGGTGGAAACACTGCGCAGCATTTTTATTGCATAGAGCCTCTGTACTGTTTGAAGCAACATATCTATGCGCTGACACTAGGAGCATACTGTATATGACTTCTATCTGTGAGGGATTTTCTGTGACCGCAGTGATTGCATCAAAATGCAGCTGAAAAGCCATGAGAAGAGACAATGTAAAGCAATTCTCTGTTTCCACAAAAGGAACTTGTGTAGTTATCATCATGACGATTACACAGGAAACACTGCTACCATTCCGGAGTTTTACTTTTTGTTCAATCCTCTTACTTTTGTATATTAAGTTCCTCACAGCACATATCCCAGTAACCAATACATCATTTTCACAGTAGATCTTGGTCTACATATAGATATCAAGAGTAGGATCAAGAATTTCCAAAAGTGGTCCCAAACTGAAACAGAGAAATAGATCAAGTTTGACTGTTGGAAAAAATGCTATAATACACGTCTATTGCAGATGGTTCAAGAAAAAAAAAAACTTGCTTAAATGTTCATGCTGAAAATCTGGAGTCATGGTTAGACCATCAAAGCGTGGTGGTTTCCACGGCAACCTCCCCTAAAGTGACACTAACCAATGAACACAGGGAAATGACTCAGCTTATTCTGACAGCATGACTCAGCTTATTCTAAATACTTCTTATCCATGGCACTGGGCATAAACTGGTATTTTACTTATTTCATTATTATCATCTTATTTCAATGGTAAATAAAAAAAATTCAGGAGAGGCTGAAACTTGTTTACATTTTCATCTGCTTTGAGAGGCATTTTTCATGTTTGGAAAACAATATTTTTTGCCTTGTCTCAGCAGATACTTCAAAGTTTAATGTGTTTAGGACACTTGAAGTTTGAAGGATCAGAGCAGAAGATGCTAGGTAAAAATGACTGGCAGGGCTATACCAAAGGGTAATTAAGATATTCCATGTAATAGTTTTAACAGGATTGAATATGTTGGTGTGGCATTCAACCCAACCAATCTGCCATCTGGCTTTATCTTTCAGCTAATGCATTTTTTAGGTAAATTAATGCAAACATGTTGTTGATTTGCATGAAATCACAATGCTATGTCTATGGATCCAGAATGCAATAATTGCTTAAATTGCTCACTGAAATTTCAAGGATAAAGCATCATGGCAGCTTAACTAAATGCTGTGTCCATTTCAGTGTAGCGGTTTCCAAATGCTAACCGAACCCTCAAATCAGAGCGATAGACTGAATATAGTTATTTCATATTTCTAAGCAAATAATCAAATATTACATGATGTTAGATTAAACAAACTAAATTGCTGTTGTACTTTAAAAGAAATCACACTGGACATAGTCAATGAGGACCTTGCTGCCAGCTTGACTACTCTGAACAGCGGTAATTAAATATAGCTGGCTGATTCAGACATATTGTGTAATTATGCATTATGATTCTTCTCTATGTTGACAGAGATATGTTTGTAGCAATTTGTTAGTAACCCATCTGTGAAATAACCCATCATGAAATGTTTTCAGGAATCTTCTCCTCTCATTTGAACAGCTTGTGTAGTGTGAGTGGTCAATGGGAGTGTGCATGTGCAGTAGCCTGATGTGGCCATTGGGGCCCAAAATGTTGGAGAGGGTTCACTGCTTTAAAGAACTCTGTGACAAAATTCTCATTACAGCACAGAAATGTGCTTCCAGCCCCATCACAGATACATCAGCGGGAAATGCCTGAAACAGAGACAATGGTGTAGGATGAATGAATGTTTGCAGTATATAACACGTGGGGATTTCCACACAGGGAGCTCTGAAAGGGGGGGAAGGTTATTAAGAGAAGTGATTTGCTGCAAAGCAGAAAAGATCTATTTTCTGAGACATGTGCGCACATGTGAGAGTGTGCATGCGTGTGTCTGAGTATGTGTGTTTGAGTCTGTATGCATATGAGTGAGTATGTGTGAGCCTGTATGTGTGTGTGTGTGTGTGTGTGTGTGTGTGTGAGTGTGAGTGTGAGTGTGAGTGTGAGTGTGAGTGTGAGTGTGAGTGTGAGTGTGAGTGTGTCTGTGTCTGTGTCTGTGTCTGTGTCTGTGTCTGTGTCTGTGTCTGTGTCTGTGTCTGTGTCTGTGTCTGTGTCTGTGTCTGTGTCTGTGTGTGCATATGCCCCCTGTGCCCTGGAGCTCAGACACATTTCATCATCCATTTCTTTCTTCAATATCCTCTCAAGAACTTTATCTGAGACAAAGTGCATCCACCGGCACAGTGTTATGTAGTAAGGCCGATAGTTGACTTTAAATAAACACAGAGGATCAGCCAAGAAGCAGCTACTGTCACTAAATCTGGTATCTCCATGTTAGCAACATATTGTCCCTAAACCTAAATCTCTATGGCACAAAGTTTCTTCCATCTGAAAAGTAGATTCTGGATGGAAACATAAACAAATCTGCTTTCACTTCATCTCACATGTTCAATCCATTTTAATCCTTCCTTGTTTCATTTGCCCAGCCATAACATTGAAACCAGCTGCTATTCATCATTTTCATTATTAGCTGCTAGCACCTTTCACTAGCTTTAAATTTTATGTGATCATGTAGCATAAACATTAAAAACTTTGATTACCTGTGTGACATGGTTTAGCACATAAAAGAGTAAAATGTGTTTCCCTAGCATACATTTACCCCAATAGCTTTGTAATGAGCTACAATAATCACACAGTATTAGCAATAATACAAATTAATTATAAAATTAATTACAAAAATGATAAATTATAATAAAACAAATGTCTCCTACAATATGATCTTAATGGTAACATGTTGCAGTATTAACAATAATCTGTCCTGTATTACTAATTTTAAAATATATTGTAGGATTTGCAATCTAAATGAATTATCAGGCTTTGAAAGGTCCTACAGGATTCTGTTCACTCTGATCTGTGGTACAAAAACCAACACAGCAGATACAATTGATGAAAGAATTACTGCAGTTCCAACAAGGCAAGTTGAGCCAACATCCCCACACTAGCTGTGGATGAACATTCGAGAGGGGTAGGTTCGTACTACCCAACAGTGAAGGAGAGATTTTTTAAAAAATGAAAAATTCTATATGCAGTCTTGGTGCTCCAGGACTGCCTATCATCTATATTTGATGGGCTCTCATTTATGATTTTTTTTTTTTTGTCTTGAAAAATGCCTGAAGCATACAAACAGACTGCCTGCATCTAGGACAGGGGAAGGTGTGGTGCAGCACTGAATCGTTTTGGAGAGATTTCAGTGACAAGTGAACCATTCAGAAGAGGAGCAGAGAGGCGGGGCGCTGAGATGTAAGAGTCACTTACGTTCACAGACCGGAGGCTGGCCACTCCAACCTGACTCTGTACAGACTGTCTCCTGTGGGCCTTCCAAGCGGTAACCATGGTGACAGGAGTACAGCACTGTTACTTTGCCAGATGAGGAAAAAAACTCAAAATCTCCATTTTCTATGGCTGTGGGGGGACCACAAGCCCCCAGCGCTGAAGGAAAGGAAAAGATACTTATCAATAATTTGTGTGTGAATTTTTGAATGATATAAAATGTACTGTATTTCTTTCAGTATTGAACATTTCTTCTTAAAAATTCACTGAAATTTTTATAGAAAATAACAGGCTGTTGAAGGTGATCCGGGAGCCAGTCCCTTTTCCTTTTTTAGGTTGTAATAAGAGCAGATTGTACATTATCTATATGATCATCTGTATTAAATATGGCTACATACTATACAGGTTATAAGAGAGATGATTCAATGAATTAAACTGTCACCTTTGCTGGCATCTTCACGCCACGCCTCCAGGTTGATCTTGGGAACGTTGTCACATGACAAGAAGTCTTGGGGGTATCGTCCCTTTCTGAAGGGGTCACGGGGGACATCCTTCACTCCAGTATTTTCACAGATGACTCCGGACAGTGAGTATCCTAGGAGTTCCTTTCTCTGTGTCTTCGTGAAAACACCACCATTCTCCCACCAGAATCTTAAAACACAGAGCCAATACCACATTGTTACTGACTAAATTACAGTAACAGTAACCACTGAGCCCCTAGCAGGATTTCTCCATAGAGAATCATGTGCTATCTTGAAAAGTGCACTGATATGCTATTGAGTGAATTCATCATTTACACAAACTTGTTTGAGATTCTTGTCTCCACTGATCCACCTATTAAGTTAGCAGGCATGAGCCTGTGTTCCTTGAGTCACTTTCAAAGGTGTTTTGCTGAGCTGCTTAAAAGAAAGCTGTTCTGATGGAGATGATGACTTCAAGACTTTAGAATATTAAGTCTACAGTGTACAATTCTTTTTCTTTTGATGTTTAATCTCACACCTTGATAAAGCAATGTGTACAGGTATTAGACCTCCACATGCATCCACAGAGTTTTAACATGCAGTGCACAGAGCTGTTACTGCAGTTAGGACCCAAACAAAATGACCACCAGTATTACAGCTGTTTTTCAGCACAAAGAAAGCTGCCACAGTGGCCACGTTATGTAGGTTAGGGGGCCCAGGGCATAAAAAGCACTTAACGGGTTGAGTTTCCCTCTCTCTGAGCTGCTCAGAACACACTTGAGTGCATTAAATCAATGTTCAGAGCAAACAACCAGAAAGCAAGAGTAAGCAAACCTGAATAATGTCAATAATGATAGTCTCCTTCAATAATATTAGCAAATCTCAAGCTCACAAAATATATTGTGACATTGGTTTAATTGTGTAAGGGATTGGTGAAGTCAAAATGCCTATGTTACCAACAAAACATTTCAAAGCTCCAAGGGAGCTGCCGTTTTTAAAGTTGCTGGTTTGTTGATTCATATTTTATCAGCACTGTTTGTATTGATTCTCACTCCTCTGTAATCACTCCTGTAATTGTCTGGGGATTCAAACATGCATCCTCTCAGACTACAGTATACATGCATCAGTACAATGTTTTAAAAATCAATTTGTCAGTCAGGATTGCATCTTCAAAAATAGTGTCCAGCTTTCAGTTATGTACAATATAAAAAAAAAAAAAGTTTATATACAGCGCAATATACTGTATAGCATTGCCCTGTGTATCAGAGTACCTGTCTCCGTCACGCAGCATCTTCATCTGTTTACCAATTAGACAGGCAAAGAGTGGGCCTGTCCTAGCCCCAGGTAAAGGGTCCTCTGCCACTCCGCCGAGCCACACATCGATGTTACTGGGGTGTCTGTACAAATCTATGAACTTCTTCACTAAACCAGGGTCACTTATAACTGATCTGAGATCTGTGAATGTTTCTACTCGATCCAGTCCACAGAATTCTCTCCAGTCGTTGTATCCTGTAATGCAGCAATACCATCACAGATCCCACATTAAACATGCATAATCATATTTTGGAATTTTGTCTGCTGTTAAGATAACACACAACATATATGACTACACCACAAAGAGGATTTTAAAAACGGATGTAACCCATCGTAACAGGTTTTAAAAAGTGGGAAAAGCTCTCTGTGAGAGGCGACTCTATTTTACAGTAATACCAGAATCCTTTCCTTCTATCATGTAGCTTGTAAGATACATCCAGAGGTGTGGTACAGTGAAAGAAGGAGCCAAATCATAAAACAATGGGAAACATGATACAGTTTTACTGCATATCGCACACACCTTTCCATTTAAGGTTTAGTTTGTCACGCTCAGTTGCATTTCAAATAAAATGTGTTAAACTATCTGTTAACTAAAGCCAAATCAATTCTGTTTGGACTGAGTGGACCAAGAATTTCATCCTGCAGACACATGCATAATGTTCTCTGTGGCAAGTCCCCCAGT
This sequence comes from Megalops cyprinoides, assembly GCF_013368585.1. Taxonomy (NCBI): domain Eukaryota; kingdom Metazoa; phylum Chordata; class Actinopteri; order Elopiformes; family Megalopidae; genus Megalops; species Megalops cyprinoides. The sequence goes on from NC_050594.1 coordinate 11,240,666, forward strand.
ACTGTACTCTGAAGTGATAATTGGGTTATGTAGGGAGCAGTACTCAAATCACAGCACAGGAGCAGTAGCTGGTCTTTTTTCTTTGCTTACCGTGAGGCACAAAAGGCATGATTAGCATCTAATTTTAAAAATAACGAGCTGTACCAGTTTGCATGGAGCTGAGGCAAGAGCAAGTATGCAGGCAGCCATTTATTCATCTGAGTGCTTTACTCAAAGTGTTACACATGCGTTGGACTAAACTCACACTGAACCAAACTCACTCTCCCTCTCCCTCTCTCTCTCTCTCTGTCTGTCACACACACACACACACACACACACACACACAGAATGATCCAAAATTGCACACAAACTGCACCAATATTACACACACACTGCACCAAAATTACTCACTACTGTGGAACCAAAATCAAACACAATGGGCAAAGAACCCACACAGGCACTGTCCTTTCGGGACGAGACATGAGTGGCCCTGCAGGCACTGTGGGCCCTCCAGGACCAGAGTAGCACTGGTGCACAAACACGAGAGGGGTCTCTGCGGGTGATCACTGACCTGCAAGGCCATGGTCACGACCCCGCTGCAGGTTCATAGCTATCAGATCCAGCGCTCCAGGAATGGACCTGACGACCAGTCTCTCGGTCAGCTCCGTGGTCATCAGGTGGTCAGGGCTCACTGCCGCAGCTGCAGTTGCCAGCATGCCCCTGAGCACCGGGTCCAGCCCCCCTGACCAGAGGATGCACAATGGATTATACTGTATATATGATTGTTTTCACAAAATGAATTTAAATGCTAAAATACAATAGTGAAATTTTGTAAGATAAAGAGAAACTTTATATATAAATCCCCAACTTCAAAGAAGATCTGACATTGCGCTTTTTCATATTCAATGATATATGGAAATTTGTCTCCAGAAAATATTCATACTGTGAAAAATCATCCTGTGCTTTATCTAATAGGTTTCTGTGGACTGTAGAAAGGGTAATGTGGATGAGGACACAGCGGATTGTTATTAGTGTATAGAGCAACCCTGACCTCCACTATACCTGCATGCTTTTAGAAAGATTATTTGGAGGACCCTGCAATAGAGAGCGCTCAGTAATAATGAGCTCAAACTAGACTCTGAATGCAAACTATAGCCCTTTCCATGGCTTCAGGGAAGCACCTAGTGTAAGTATATATGTTTCAGCAAAGCCGATTCGTACCTTCTTCCAGAAGTCTCCATGGACTGAAGAAGGTCTCATGCAGGCTCAGAGATGGATAGAGCTCATGCTCCTGAAAGTTCTCATTCAGTCTCCTCAGAACGGGAGAAACCGTGGAGTGTCCAAACCGAAAGGCGGCCGTCGCAAAAATGTTAGAGACTGTGGGATTCACTGAACAGTCGTATCCTCCATAGACGCCAATGTATTGCTCAAAAGCCTCGGGCCCAAGAATTTTAGGAAGATAGTCCCTGAAGGTTATGATCTTAAAAGAAATATGAGGTCAAAGTAAGGAGCAGACTTTTTTCCAATAATCCAAATCAACTGTACAGTGTATATGTACTCATTTATTATATATTTGCAGGTACCAGCAGGGATGGCATTGAGATGGTTTATGAACTGTATATAACAGTCAAATGAAACAAACATTCCATTACCCAACAAAATTATCAGTAAAATTGAATTTTCTCGATGACATTAGATTAATATTACTGATGACTGTAGATTTAAGATTTAAAGTTTATTTAAAGTTCATTCAAGCAAAGCAAGACCTGGGTTTCCTTCATGGAGCTTGAGCATATTCTGCTTTTCTGAAATGGTATTGCATATTTTATCTTCAAGCTATGAGATGAGATAGAACTGAACTTTTGCCTTTTACTAAACAACTCAGAAATCCATCTGCCCTTATGGCTTTTGATAAAAGCACAGGTTCACCCCCAGAAGGTTCTCATTTGGCAGCAATAGTGCTGCAGACCTATACGCTGCCCTCATCCAGCACTGGAAATGTACAAAGCAGAGCTCAAGTCATGAAGGGTGTGCAGTGAGGGCAGAGAATTGCTTCATATTCACTGGCTTTGTGAAATCCCCCACCGTTAAAGGAGTACTCTTCGGAGTACTACCCCAGTTCCCTGATTCCAAGGAAAGGGACAGTGATCACTGACACAGATTAAGCTGTTAGTGTGACTGAGTGGTACAGCCTCCCCTGTGCCAGTCTGACAAAGTGACTCTGATGCAGCTTCCTCTATGTCAGCATAACAGAATAGCACACCTGGAGCTGATGGGTTTGGCTTAAGGTTAGGGTTAGGCCTGAGGTTAGGTTAAGCACTGAGTTTGGTTAAGTAATTGCTTGGTGCAGGGCTGATGATCATGCGGGTCTCCTGGTAGGTGACCTCAGGGCTGCAGTGTGGGTTAGGTTAGGGTAAGGATTACGGTTAGGGTCAGGATAAGGGTCAGGACCGACCTGGTGCAAGGCCCCAATGATCTTGCGGGTCTCCTGATAAGTGATCTCGGCACTCCAGTGAGGGTTGAGAGACTTCAGCATGTTGCTGAGACGGTTGTGTTCCCTCAGCCACAGGGTGTGCAGGGTGGAGAGGGTGAGCACCTCGCAGACGCGGCTGTCCCCAGCCTGCAGACACTCCGCCTTCCCGCCCGGCTGGTGGGCCAGGCCCGGGGACCTCGAACGCGTGGTGCTGGGGGCGAACGGCAGGTGCGGCCGGCCGTGATCCGTGAACAAGGTGTTGACTGCGAGGCAGCCAGCCGGGCTGGACAGGTTGCGTAGCTGGGCCTGCAGGGAGGGGCTATGGCCGTACACGGTGGACGCGTCCAGAAAAGATGTAATGCTGTTAGCCTGCTCCCTCTGCAGGCCCTGATGGAGTCTGTGGAGGAGCACATCGGCGGCCTCAGACGGGCAGGCTGGAGAGGACCGGAGGAACGGCAGGCAGGCTCTCACTCCGGACAGTCTGTCATTTGGGGGAATCTGTGGAGGCATAAAACATGGTTTTTCTGTTGCCTAAGATCACCTTCATTTTATTCAGCCTTCATGTCATTTAGGAAACATTTTATTGAAACTCCCACTTGCATATCTTATATAGGAATTTTAAAAGCACAATGTTGCTGTTGTCATGCTATACAAATACAAAGATCTGGCTTAATACAGGAGATGAAGAGAAGTCCAACATCATCAGGTATAAACTGTTTGGAAAGGATAGAACCAGTAAAAGAGGAGGTATGATAGCCCTGTACATTGAAGAAGGATTATGGTCTTGGATAATATCAAGAAGTCTATTATACTATTATATACTATACAAATGTACATTACAGTAGGCAACATGTTGGAGCTGGTCAGGAAAAGCCATAAAATACATATAATTCTTACATTTCTATCTAGCTAGTTAGCCAATTTTTAGGAGCATAACCAATTTGAAAATTAAACAAGCCAAATGAGCAGTTTAAAAGTTAAGTTAAGTTAGTTAAGTTATAGCATTTAAAAGTTCATACTTAAAAATATTGTCATCAATTAACATTTCTGTCACACCTGTTTGTTTACCCTACAATTAGAGCTAAAAAATCTTTTTTTTTTTTTTGTGAAAATGCAGCCAGTGTGTGTTTATAATTTGAGTAGGGAGAGGGGCAGGGGGTTGACTGGTGGCTAGGGGTGCTGGGGGCTCTCAAGAGCTCTTTCATGCTTAGGGCACCAAAAATGGTATCACTCGTATTGCCAATGAGATAGTAGTATCATCACTACTACTACTATATTAGTATTATATGTCCTTCAAAAGAAGATAGACAGTACCATAAAAGTCACATTTTCTCAAGCATCAAATGTGCAGATTAACACAGGAAAGCACACAGACAGCCACTGAAGATACATGAATCTAGGAAGAAGATAAGAGATGGGACTAGGTACCTTAAGGAGAGGTATGGTGGGTTAGAGAGGAATGCTGTGAGTACCTTAATGGGAAAGCAGGAATTGGTGTTTTCACAAGTCATTAGACAGTCTGGCTGTCCCGATAAGACAGCTTTGTTTGTACTCTGCGGGGTGAAGGAAATGTCATGGTCTATGTACTGGCCCCATTCCACCAGCAATTGGGAATACACTTCATCCGCCAGCATGCACTTGCTGGAGTTCTGCATCATTGCGTTGCTAACTTCTCTGACCTGTTAAAAGTTACACAAATCAAACCTACTGCATAACATGAACAAACAGTGATAACCCATTTTCTTTAAAGGTGGCCTCTTGCAACAGATATTGTCTTCTTTGGGTCGCTGTCCAATAAAAATGCTAATTTCTTCAGCAATGAGTTTAAATGTTTTCCTGTCATAATTTGAGTCCATTTTTGTATGTTACTGGATTGTGCTGGTACTGTCAGTTCAGGGGAGAAATGCGTTCTTTGATAAAAAGTCATATAAGTCTTCTGCCTGATGAGTTTGGAGTGCAGAGTACCACCCTACAAAAGGCAAAGCAGTCCATTTGTTCTGTTGCCTCCGTGGAGACTGTTGTTTACTTATAATAACACTTGAGCAGGCTAATCAGTAAGAAGACCCTGAAACATATTAATGTAATTTATATCATTTATATCTTTAGGTTTGTCAAGAGACAGAAGAGACAACATTTGTTTTAAAAGAAACAAAACAAGTAAGCATGTTAAGTAATGGTAATCACTACGGTAGCAGAGTAGGGCAATTATTTTCAGTATAAATGCATGCAGCCTATTGTGCTGCTTCTGTTTCTCATAATATCCAACATTTTTATTGTATTGCCATTCATAACCATTTTACTGCAGTTGAGCTCACACAGACACGTGCACTATGGAGTCAGTCTTAAGATCAAAGTCAGGAGAAAGCAAAGAATTTAGGCAGTGTTATTTACTCAGAGGACAAACCGTATTTTGGTTTGCTGGCACTCACCGTGGGCAGGGGGAAGCCATTGTAGAAGCGTCCGCTGTGCCAGCCCCTGGGGCTGCTTTCCCCATCTTCGTACTGTGCTGGAAGCCATCTGGCCAGGGCATAGTTTGCCGCTCCCCAGAGAGGGTGATGTCTAAGCAAACAGGACACATTTACTACTTCTAAATACACAGGCAATGTGCTAAACACACAGGGGGCGGTGTGCATGTGTGAGTACACAGACATACTGAGCAATAGGTGTGTGTGCATGTGTGTGCCAAATGTTCCATATTATTATACTATACAAAATATACCATTGAGACTGTATACAGTGTATATGCTGTGCATGTTTTTGATGAAGCTGGCTAAATACATCTCACATAAAAATCTTCATTTAAAATAACACTGGGATGGAGATATCCATAAAAAATACATAAATGTTACCAATGATACCAAAATGTTTCAAACCAAGGAGTAAAAAATACCACTCGCCATATTTTTTTCCCCACCCTGCTTCCTCTTATAACCCACTTCTCATATTTATCACCTGGGGGGTTACCATGAGCTTACACAGACAGGTGCGCATTTGGCCATAGTTCGTTTATTTTCCCAGTTCTGGGGTCACCAAAAAATACCAAAAAAAAAAAAAACGAGAAACAGACTTAAGTCAAACAAAGACAACCAAAAACATCTCCAGCTACCTGCCCTCCTCATTCTGCATCCAGACTGGTTTTATCACAGGCTTAATGAAGGAAACAAAGTACACCTGGACTGATTAGCAGCTGCTGTCCCAGGTCCCGAGGCCTCATGACTTAGAAAAACAATTGCTGAGGAAGTTGGAGGGAAGAGGATCTTTAGCCCCTTCCACATTTACGTTAGCCTCTGGTTAAGAGGGATAAGCAAGGGATAAGCAACATTTCACACTTGCACATTTGAAAGCAGGATAACACCACCTTTAGCTCAGGGCTTATCTGATCATGCTCCAGAGCAGGGTTAGCACTGATATTTTTGGGTTAGCTGTAGAAATCACTCTAAACACAGTGTCAAACTTGCCAGTCTAAAAGGAGGGTGAACTACCCCAGGGTCAATCTTAGCTCAAGGATAATGACAGTGTGAAAAGCCCTTTTGAGACTGAATGAGTGGATATTTGAATTTTGAGATAAATTGGGTAAATTTGTTAAAAGGAACAAGGAAAAAAATATTGAACATATACATTTAAAATACATCTCTAACTATTCTGAATGAACCCAAATGATAAATGATGGACTCAAAGACTTTGCAAACCATGGCTCTGTGCCATTTTGGGGTAATACACTTCACCAACTCTGGAGAAGGTTCTGCTGTGCTGGTTACAGGCAGGACACTGATATGTTTGTGTACTGATATGTTAGTATCAGGTGAGGGCACCAATGGAGTGAATGGAGGTGGACTTCCTCTATTCACAAGGACTGTCCTCCTTGTGACAGACTCTGGTAATTGGTATACCCTTATGGCGAGGAACTACTTCACTAAGTGGCCCAAGGCATACAGAGTTCCAGACCAGAGCACAAAAACAACCACAGACCATCTAGCAGAGATGATCTGCCATTTTGGGGCACCTGAAGAGCCCGCTAGTGACCAGGGGTGGAAGGGTGTTTCAGGAGACGAACCAGTTTTAGGCGGTGAGAACCCCTCTCCACCCCTCTCCAGCCCCACAGTGATACACTAGTGGTTCAATTGGATCTGTCCTTGTGTCCAAACATTAACATGACTGGTTCTATGGGCCTTCACCTCCACAGAGGTAGACACCTGTTTCATTGGTGTTAAGCAGGGAAATGCTCCACAAGGACCACAATTTAGCCCAACACCAGGCTGGGGTGAGGAGCAAGCAGAAGAGAGCAGCCATTATTGGGGTTAGGCACTCATTTCTGGAGAGGTGAGGCTGTTTACTCCTAGACAGAGGACTAATCCCCAAACTTACTAGTTAATATGTAGGACATTGTACTATACTGGAGCTGTTGTCAAATGTGGTGTACATGGTAAGGTGGTGGTGTTTCACTGGGATTGACTGGCTCCCTATCAATCCCTGGATTCCTAGATCTCTAGATTCAAAATCTACACAAGTAAAAGTAAACGTATTATCATTTAAAACACTCAAAAAGAACATCCTGGAATCCATGTTATGTCACACCACTGTTCCTTGTACTATTTCACCTTGCTGTCATAATTCCAAGGTGGTGCAGACCTTTTACAAGCAAGCTCTGAGAGTGAGGGAAACGTGAATTCTGTGTAAATGTACCTGATTGTGTTGTACCACGGCAAAGCCCGCACTATTAACAAATGGCTTGAATCACATAATATTATTACCTCTGCGTGTAGGCAAGATTTCAGGATAACTTGATATCCCTCATGTTCCTTTTTACTACTGTCATCATGGACAAGGCATAGCTCAAATGAATTCACAAAGTTAGGCTCAGAGGTATCATGAAAGATGACCACCACCAGTATTCCTGCATGGTATTCAGAGTAAGCCCTGTAAAAATGTGTTTCTAAATGCCTAGTCTGCAGACCTGTGTCTGGCCACGAGAAATTTCTGACCAATCCTTCAGTGCCCCTTTCCAAGCAGGTACCAAACTAGCAAAGAAGCTAACTGTATAGCTGTATAGAAATTTTAGTGACTAGCTTGTGTAAATGTGACTTCAATTTATGCTTAACAGACAGTAGTACACAGGTTGTCATGGCAACACAACATCACATGGTCTACTTAGTTCACATAGGAGACAAAGCTCAGTCAGAGCAGACTGTGTGGATTTTGACAGCTAGATTGCCAACCAACTTTATTTCTCTTTCCAAACAACAAATCTATTCAGCTACAGTTTGGTTGAAAATGAGGATAAGTGAAAGGGCAAGCAGCATGAATTTAGCAGCTCAATTGCGCTTAACAATAGCGCTCACTTGCACTGGCACAAAATAAGGGCCCCCAATGACATCTAATTATATGAAAAATGTCACATTCCTATACAATCCTATCTTTAATATTCACAGCAGAAGGCTACATTAAAAGACTAAAAAATACCCTATGAGCTACAAGAGCAAAATAAAGGATGAAAAAAAGGATGTTAAAAGCAGTAGACCCCTCGTACTGGAAAAAACAATGACAAAACAACATTGACGTCAATGCAGACATCCAACAAATTCCATACAGAGTCATTTCACCAAACATAAAAATGTTTCTGATGAGGCTCTCTCATCCATGCACCTGTTCTCTCTGACGCAATGGCACTCCAGTAGCTGGTATCCATGCTCTTTGGGTTTGCTTTCCTGTACTATAATTCTGTAATTCTGTCTGTAATTCTGTGAAAGTGTTCTGTGACAAATTAAAAGATACGCTACAACAAATAAATTTTGGTTGATTGATTGATTGATTGGCTATACACCCACTCTTAACTGTGGCCAGACTGTCCCTGCACCTATTCTACTGCGCCTTCTCTATACCCTCTCTACACCAAAATTCATTCTGTGGAGGCCATTGTGCCAGTTTCACCCCACTGTATGTAAATGCCCTGATGCAATTCGGTGAGTATACCCACGAGCCCCTCTTTTATGTTTAATTCTGAACATCAAGAGAATTAGTCTGAAGCATATGAACCTGCCATTGTCTTAAGTTTAGGAGTTTGGGTTCAAAGGCTTCAAAGTTACTTTTTGAAAAGCAGAAAATGAAAGAGAGGAATGTGAAATGTGAGAATCCTGACGCTCTCCTCCTTATTGTGCTGGAGGAAGCCTCACATGTGCAAATGAGGAACGCTTGAATTTACAGCAAAACTTTTTTTAACACGTTTAACTATTTTACCAAAGTTACTTTTGTCTCTGAGCATCGTCTCTTTGAAGTTACAGAATGGGGACACATTGACCCAGTGCTAAAACTAAAACCAGCCTCTCCACACCCCCTCCAAACCCTCTCCATACCCCTTCCAAACCCTCTCTATACCCTCTCCACAGCCTCTCAACCTCCCCTCCATCAAGCTTTGTCCTCCAGAATTGCAGTTAGTTTCTCTCAGTTAATGCCACAAATACAAAACAACTGATGTAGATTAATTCTCTTGAAGAACATTCTGATATTTTTGAATGGTGTAGCCCCTTGGCTGTGCATTTTGCATTGCACTTACAGTACCAGTCAAAAAAAGAGTTTTTTTCTTTATTTTTTCTATTTTCTACATTTTAGAATAATAAAGTTATCAAAACTATTAAACATGTAACAAGAACTTGTAACAGAATTGTGCAATAACCAAAAAGTGTAATACAAATCTAAACTATCGTATATTTTAGATTCTACAAAGTAGCCAAAACATATTTTTTAAAATTATTATTTTTTTAAAGGAAGTCATACATAGGCATCTTCACTATTTATATGTGTCTAACACAACAATTTCAAGCATTTAAGCATAAGTCTATGGAACAAAATGATTTTGAATGCATCTTTCCCATTCCCAAACTTTTGACTGGTACTGTACATATCAATCTAGGCACACACTAGGCTATCTGAGCATTATGTTTGGCACTGACGCTTGTTCGTCTGTGGTTAGTGGAGTCCTGTTGGTGTATCCTCTCACACCACTTTATTATATGCTCTGTGGAAGTCGCTCTGGATAGGAGTTTTTGATAAATGACAGTAACATAATGTAAAGTAATATTTGCACACGCTCACACACACTGGTGCAATTAATCAGACCTGTTGTTACAGACTCCAGAGATGGTGCGGTACTGTCTGGCCCGGCAGTCCGTGGGACAGGTACTTGGCTGGGTGGGGTGAGGGCATCCAGACTGGTTGAGTGCCAGCTCCACCTCCTCTAATGCAATAAGCTCTGCAGGAGAGCAATACCACAAACCGTACACCGATTAGAGACAGAGCAGTTATGTGTTCTGTTGCTTTTTTATTCTTTGTAATTATTCTTGTGTTATGTTCCTAATATTGCACTTGTATGATCTGTTTTACTTTAGTTATTCCCATTGCTCACTGTAGTTGCCTTGTGTTTTAATCTTTATTTTATGTATGTTTATGCTTCATTTTTAGTGTCACCTTTTGTTTTCTATTACCTGGAAAGTGCTTTATATGAGATGTGTCTCTGTGTCTGTTTTTGGTAATTTTTGGTATAATTTAACAACCTATTCTTTCAGGGTTTTGAATCTGGCTACCTCTGGGTTTCATATTCATTTTGAGCATTGATTTCAGATATGCTGAAGGTCTTTGTTTCTTCTTTGTGGAAACTCACTGATTGGCTCAAGGTCTTGTTTGGTGTTAGACTGTCTGGCTCCTGTGAAAGCTTGAATGTTTTGAGTTTATTCCTTACTATTATTCTTTCACTTTGACCTGCTGGTATCTCTAGTGTAGCAGAGGAGTACACCTCACCTTTAGGTCAATGAGACGGCTAACCAGTGTGTGTGTGTATATGTGCGTGTGTGTGTGTGTGTGTGTGTGTGTGTGTGTGTGTGTGTGTGTGTGTGTGTGTGTGCGTGTGTGTATATACAGCTATGTATGCATTTTGTGTGTATGTGTGCATACGTGTGTATATCTGTGTGTGTGTGCTCATGTGTTTGTATGTGTATGTGTGGAAGGGTAAGAGTTGAAAGAGTTCTTCACCTGTCACCATGGCATCACGCTTTCGCCTCTGCCTGGCTCTGTCCTTCAAATCCATCAGAGCCAACTCCAGCATCTCTGCCGCCCTGCCCCTTGCCAGCGTCTCTGGGTCAGTCTGCCGCCGGAAGGGATAGGAGGGGATGCTGTCTCTACAGGCCAGAACACAGCAGAGAACCAGCAGATTCAGATTGGAAAAGTAGACCAGTGAGAGCGGGAGTGTAAGCACTGCTTACCCTGTGGTGCTGTGACTAATAGCCGTGTCCCCTGGCCAGGAACTGCCCTGGAACAGGGAAATGAGAGAATCTCCTACCCTTCCTCTGAACCCTACAGGGAATATAGCATGAGAACAGTCTTTATTCCATTCAGGGTCCAATGTATTATCATAATTAATAAAACCAGATCCATCACAACAGTTAGGATTATGGGATAGCTTGTGAAATAAGAGCCATAGACATCATATTCTGTATACTGTACCATGAAAGTTAAATTATAATTAAAATGTTATAATAACAAATACATTATTCCTATATTCCTCCATTATTATAACACATCATACTTACAGTAATGACTACACAATATTTTCATTTCAAGTATTTTCATTTTCAAAATCCATTATTTTTGAGTAGAAAACAATGTCACATTAATTGAATATAAAAGAAGATAACAGAGGCAGTTTACCTACTTTGGAAATGATCAGCTTCATAACTTGATAGAAATATAAATAGAAGGCAGGCTATCAGAAAGGACGTAATTACTTTGATATAAGCAGCCATATGATTCTGTAATGAAATAAAAGGATCTTTATGAGCAATTAAATGTGTCAGTACAAAAACAATGCAACTGCAAGCCTTTCTGATAATTACAAAATATACACCTCATGCGAGTACCAAAATAAATATAACTGGATTGAAAATATAGAAAGTATAAAAATACTAATTAATAAACACATAAAAATTATTAAAATGTAACTCCTTAACATACAGAACACTGATGCTTAGACAAAAACAAATTACAATCATCATTAAAGCAAGTTAAAGCTGCCCAGTAAAGTGTGGCGGAGTGCAGTGTCACTAACCGTGTACTGAAATTGGCTCAGTGCTGGTTCTCCACTCTTAGTTTGCACTAGCAGTCTGCTGGTGATGTCAGTAATCTGAGGAGCATCTCTGCTGGTGATGTTTGTAAGCTGAGGGGTGTTTCTCAGTCAGGCTGGACACGCCCCTGTTTTGCCCTCTTAACAAGGCAAAGAGTACTTGAACCCTAGGCTTCTCCCACCAAAACACTCATTCTGAACTGTGCTGAAATGGACGTCATTCCACTGCCAATTTATTCATACAATACATTCATGTGACAAGAAAGACACTTCCATTGTGAATACATCAAGGCAAGATATTTACATTACTATAGGTGTGCTCATGTTTTATTTTATTTTAATTGGAAAACATTTCTGAAATATCATCCACAGATAAACATGTTATAATTTGTTAATTTACATTTTATATTCATTTTACCAATTCAAGTTTAGAATGTAAACAAAACCACTCCATTCTGTTGTTATCTACACTGTAAATAATATTATCTAAATTAAAGTCCATGAAACACGTGTTTGTTGAAATGACCCAGTACATGATGTTGTAGTTCATTTACAAATCCAGGACCAGTACGTGTTCTCATGCTATCAGCACTATCCAACATATCAAGTACACGTGGACCTGGGCATTATCGGTCACGAGGGAAAGCACTCATTGACGTCAGGGACACGGTCTGTAAAAGCTGCTCTCTGATGCGTGTGTGTAACAAACACCACTTACTTTGAGCTCTTTCCTTAAGAGTGGACAGAATATACAGAACATACTCCACATTACATTCAAACATGCGTCAGTGCCAAGCTCACTGCTGAGTTCATAAGACCACGGTTCAACACAATATACCTAACAGAAGAAAACAGGGCTTTAATGAAAGACGCCCGATTTTGTTTTTAAAATGAAATGCATGAACAGATGAGAGAGAGAATGAGAAAGCAGAGAGAAGATTCTGGTAGAAAGATCAGCTGGGTTGTCAGACTTTTTTCCCCCATTGGCTTTCCATAGCCTGTAGTTTGGCCCTGTCAGCACAGAGTATATCATACAGCTCTGGACTAGGGTGGAGATAGTTGCACATGCCTGGAAAAAAAGAGGACATAGGGTATCAAGAGCAGATGAGAGGGAGGACAGGAGAGAACATGCAGCAGAATCAGGTGACATATCTTGGAATCAATCCACACAAGGAAGTGAAGAAGTAACCGCAGATGATAGAGTGATGAGGCTAAGGAAATTGGGCACTGAGAGGCCGGTCTCAGGCAGCGAGGGTGGAGAGGGGAAGAGTAGAAGAGATATAGTGGTGATCAGAAACATGGAGTGGAGTAACTGTTAGACTAGAGATGGTGCAGTTCCTGAGAAAAATAATCAAGTGACTGGAGCAGGGGGAGGGAGTCAGTAGTCTGGGGGCTCTCAAGCTGGATGTTGAAGTCTCCAAGAGGAATAAGCGGGGTCTCGTCCTTAGCAAAGGAGCTGCTCAGCACATCCAGAAAGCACTGAACACAGAGCAAAGGACCTGGGAAGCAGAGGATGAAAATGGACAACGCAGTTGGGTTAGTGACCATTACAGAATGAAATTCAGAAGAGGACAGTTCAACATTAACAATCATGAGAATAAGAATAAATATTAATATGGATAATAAGAATGAAATTTCAAGTCAGAATAGATGAGTACACCTGCACCACCACCATGTTCATATGGATATTGTGTATGGGTGATGGTGTATGCGGAGGAGGGCAGCAGGTGCAGCAGTGTTGTCAGGGGTAACCCATATTTCCATCAGAGTGAAGAACTGGAGGAAGACAAGGGAGACATGAAGGGAGATGAAATCAGCTTTTTGGGTGGCTGGCTGACAGCTCCAAAGGCCACCTGCGATGGTGAACTGGGTGCTTGGAGACTGTTAAGGTTAATACTACTGCTACTGCTATTACTACTACTACCACCACCTCCACTACTACTGCTAATAAGGATAATTTTAATATCTTTATTTTTATAGAACCTTTAAAACATTGCAGCTCAAAGTGCTTTATTAGATTAAAAGAAAAAACATTTTAAAATGAATAAAAAATACCTGGTAAAACAAAAAGGAGACCAGCATTTACTTACATACAGGTACACACATGCTCCCTGTACTTTGCTACTATTATTTTGAGGGAAGTAGAGCAAAATATATATCTAGCGTACTAGTGCGTACCTCATGCCTTGGTTCTGATAGGAAGCTCTGTGCCTCTGTGATATCATTGCCCATTGCAGACAGTGACATCCCGCTGGTTCCTGGAGAGTGGGAGAGCCTGAATGTTCTGGTCCAGAACACAACTGCCAGAACACGACTGACAAACAGCGTGAAGAGAAAAATCACATTTCCCTGCCAATTCAGTTTAATATGCTCTGCCTAAACACCTCAGTGATTCCATTGTTTTAAAGATTCCCATGCCTACCAATGTTTTGCTGAAACACAGTGTAACATACTCAGTGGGGCTGGCCAGAGCTGCAGTGCTGAAAAGTATTGCGTCACGCCCCAAGTGGACTTTGAATTTATGTACTGTATATCTGGTAATCAAGTCCATAAGGCACATATTGTCTTAGGGACCTGCTGACCAGGTACTGAACCACTGAGGAAATGGCACTGGTGTTCTTTTAATATGGATACAATGATCATTATTACACGATTACAGCATTCACTTGGGTTTTGATTTCATGAACAAGATGATGTGTGTCTGAATTAATAATGTTAAATTAAGCAATCCAAGCACAGAATTGTGTAAGATTATCAGTGAATGTAGGACTCTGATCAATTTGCAATCATTTCTAGAATAAGATGCAATACACTATAAAATAAGCCCAGAATCAACATTAGCCTAATAATACTATCCTTTTATGAGCATGATACATATAAAATAACATACAAATCTTTCTTTTGCATATAGAAATATTTTATTGACAAAATGTCTACAGATTTGATACTTGTATACTCAAAGGAACAAGCTCCCTCTATACACTTGATTTTGTGAGGTAATGGGCACATAACTGTAAAAACAATGTTTTAAGCAAAGATGAAAGTTTTCTAAATGTCACTACCTCAATTTGCAAGACTTCTAGGTGTCAAATACAATACTGAGCAATCATAAAAAATGTAGCTAATGATAGCAAGGATTAATAACATATAATAGTTTTACACCCGAACAAAATGCACTCCCTTGACAGTTAAGATTTTCAAAAGAAGCACAAAGACACCAATTTACAAAATACATGTAACATATGTTATGTCTAGGTTCAGAAATGACTAAAATCAAAATATGCCACTGTCTCTAATGAAAAATGCCATATCTCAGTTTTGTATAGCCATAATGACATGAAGATAATGAGTATACAGGAAGGGTCTTTGACCATTTTGTGCTTTTTGCAGGGTTACTTGCTCTCAAGGGGAAAGACAAGAGTCAGACCAGATCAAATAAAATAGATGGAGAGAATGCTCCAAATAAAATTGACTGCAGTAATTTAAGAAGCCTTATCTATACTCTACAAGTTTTTTATGGAAGACACATTATTCCAGTATGTTTACCAATACATTCAATTTCTAAATTGTTTCCGCTCCGACCACTGTTTGTTCAAAATCATTTGATATTCAGCAGGTTTAAAATGTCAAGAAATAGAAGATTTTGAAGCAATACAGATAGCTTCTACTTGCCATGAGTTTACCTTTGTAAATGTTCCTTTTCAAAGCACAGCACTCTCCAGCTTTTCCTCTAACAGTAGCTCTGTGTTCAGGCTGTCACTGGCTAGCGTGTTCCATGTAAGAAAGGAAATCTTAGTAATTGAATGCAAGAGCTTATCTTGGGCTTCTTTTCTTGATTGGGAAATAAGATGTTATGAAAGGTAATAAGCATGGTGAAAGTCATGCACACTGTACATACACATGTGTGTACACACACACACACTCTCACACACTCACACACACTCTCACACACATACACACACACACACACAGGCTTTTTTTCTGAATTTTGCTACAGAAACAGCTTAAATAAAGTGCAGTCACAATAAATCATTGGAAGTAAAAATATTCCTACTTTCAAAATTCAGTGTACACATGTTTTACATACTCTCATCATTTGTACAAAAATAACAGGGACTGAATGTATTTGTACAGATGCAAGGCCAGAATAAATCCAACCCCAATGTACAGATGTTTTAATCTTACACACCAATTTTTGCTAATTTCATGTTGCGTAAGTACAAATAAAATTAAATATTTGCTTCAACTTGCCACTCAAACATAAAAACAAAGCACACTGCAGTGAGTCAGAGGGACCAAAGTGCTCATAAAGCCGTGGTGACTGTCAATGGCGCAGCTAGGGGTAACAACTGCCCATAGCACAGCTAGCAGTAGAGACAGCTGGCAGTACAGATCATCCATGACACAGTTATCAGCAGAGACTGTCCATGCTACAGCTAGCAGTAGGGACTGTCCATGGAACACCTAGGTGTAGTGACTGTCTATCGCACAGCTAGCAGTAGGGACTGTCCATGGAACACCTAGGTGTAGTGACTGTCTATCGCACAGCTAGCAGTGGGGACTGTCCATGACACAGCTAGGAGATGGGACTGTCCATGGCACAGGTAGCAGTAGGGATTGTCCATGGCAGAAATAGCAGCAGAGTTTGTCCATGTACAAATGCTGAGTGTTCTAGCTGCTGTGCAGATTCTTCCTGGCCATAACTGGGTCCACAGACGCCACTTTGGCTGCCATGAAGGAATGTATGCAGTGCAGGACAGCTGTCAGGTTAGCAAACTCTAACTCCTGCAGGAGAAAAGATAAAGGATTAAATTCAGAACAGGATGTCTGGGAAACCTCTGTGTGAATGAAAGCCCTGACTGGGACAACTAAGCTTATTATTACAGCATCTATGACAGAGGCTGAGATATATTTTTCTGTAAGACACACTAACATTCATAATTTATTTTGACTAGCTAATGCAGTTCAGTTGTGTAATCTCTGGCCTCTGTGCATATATTATTGGTTGTTTTTCGTTTCATTGGCAGTAGCAATTCATTTTCAGCTGGCTATATAGCTGTGTAGGTAAATATAGGTGTTTCCTCACTCTCTCACTACTCCATTTCTGGTTGTTCTGAATCATCTCAGTGCACTTTGCACTGTAGACTGGACATCTCTGTCTCCATCTCACAACAAGTAAATCTAGGGGTTTTAGATTTTAATATGATGACAGAAAATTTAAGCAGTACCAACAGGATAAAATTTCCTGACTGTGGAACTGTGAATGAAAATTGGTGCAAATTGAAAGAAATTCCTCTCAACAAGCAGTACAAATCCATTCCCAAATGGAATATTATGGTGTCCACAGTGGTTCAATATGTTCTTGCAGAAGAGCTTAATACAAGAGAAAGGATTGACCAAAATAAATTAAAAAAGACTTAAAAGTATTAACTTAGCAAATTGTAAAATACATGCTGAAGTACCATGTGTTTTTTTCAATATTGTAGTAGAAAAAGGAAAGTTAAAGAAGAGGTCTGGTGCATCAAAAAAGGAGATGGGGTTTTCTTTATAAGAATAAATATACTGTAGATGCAACAAACTGTTACTTTTTTGAGAGCTTCACTAAGGAAGAGACTACATGCATGCTTAAACTTACTTCAGATAACTTTAGACAATTAAATAAGAGACTGTGAAGTTTTAGGGAAGAAATTACATAATAGTCAGCAGGCCCTGATGGTTATGTACCCAAGAGTACATAAAGAACTAAGAAAGATTTTTTTATAATAAAAGGCAGGGAGAAACAGAGATTATGCATGCACATGAACTGGTTTCAATTAACTGAACTTGCAGCTCAAGTGAAGCATCCAACAGTTAACCTGCTATAGGAGGTCCCACGGCACACCCTGTGGTATAGTGAGGGACACTGCACATATTCTATTCTAGACAGCTACATCCGTATCTTGTGAAATTTTAGAATCCATCATAAAAGATATTTTAGAACCATTTTTGGAAAATTATAGTATTATAAGAAATAGTCAACTTTCACAAAGGGAAATCATGCATGACAAACCTCCTGTTCTTCTTTGAAAGAACTACTAAACGTGACAACTCATATACTGTATAATATAATAAGCCTGATGTAATGCAAAAAGAAAAAAACAATGTGTGAGCAAATCATGTTAAAGTGGATTAAAACTAAACATTATAAAACAAACAGTAATAATTTCTCATTGGAGCAAGGGGTTTTGGGAAGTGATGGTGCTTATTTACATAAATGACAAAGTTATAAATGCGGGAAATAACAATGTAAACAGGGTTATTTTAGAGTGTAAAAAAGTGAGCAAAATTGTAAAAAAAAAAAAAAAAAAAACTTTGGTGTAATAATTGATCCAATTCTAAATAATAGTAAATAAAAGAAAAAAATAGAGAATGCTGGGATGTGTATAAAAAACTTCTCATTACAAATCAGAAGAGATTATATTAATGTTATAAACAATGCCTTTAGAATACATTTAGAATACTGTGTCCACTTCTGGGCATCACAAAATAAGAACAGTGTAGTTCCTACTCAGTATAAGTAGCACAATACTTCTATGGCTGAAATGTTCAGATCTCATCATTAAACTTGTTTTCTTATGTTCTAGCATAGGTTCGCACATTTGAGACTGCATGGATGTACATATGTGGATTCATCACTCTGCAGATCAACTCTTCTGATGTAGACTATCTAACCCAATGTGCGTGACATGCTGACACATGCATGTTAGTGTTGCCTACAGAGAAAAATTCTCAACCCATGTTGCACACGCAGGACGTTGACATGCAGCCAGCTGGCTGTTCTTCTGCCATTAAGAATGTTTAGCCTTCATAATGAATAGCTAATATGCATGAGTATAGAACACCACAAAAATACACCAATGGAATCTGGGTTTCCAAAACAGTTTTACAATAGAATAATACAATATAATGCAAAATGTTGCATTGTGGGGGTGGTAATATGTTACATACTTATTATTCGTTTGCTTTTTTTTTACCTTCATTTCTATCTGTTTATTTTCCAAATTCTGGAACAGGAGTTTAACCCGTGTCTTCCCATCATCAGAGGAGCCCTTCAGCTGCGAGAACCTATATCTCCAAAGAACATTCTGCGGGGATATCAAATAACAGTCATTCAGAGCCCAATTCACATGTGTGTAAACCCCACTGACTCCCACAGCCCCATTACCACTACACAAAGTCAAGTTCCCTACAAAGGGAACTTGAAATTGGGTGGAATGTAAAGTGTGGCACAGGGTGATCATGTCTAGCATCAGCACTTTTGTTACTAGACAGGCTATTTGCACTTCATATAAAAACAGAAAACTGTGTTTCTACTCTAAACTACTCTAGACACCATAACATTATTGGTTATAAAGAACACACCTGTACCGGATTTCATTGTTGGAAACAAACTGCTATTCTCCCAACATGTTTTTTTTATATTTTTATTGTTATGTTTACTACCACTACTAATGTTACTACCATTTGCTACTATTACTATTGCAACTACTACAAATACTAATACTAATAATAATACAAATAAAATTTACAATATATAACCTTTCATACAACACTCTGCAGCCCAAAGTGCTGAACAAATAATCAGACAGCAATAAAACAAGACAGATTAAGAAAAGAAAAATATGTCATAAAACAAGTTCATTTTAAAACAGAACACTGGCAAAGATGTGAATACTTTATAAGCAAAAAAATAAAATGAGATCAAATCAGAACAAGAACAAATCAGAGCAAACAGATAATAAAAGCAGATAAAACAAGAAATAAGAACAGGTTATCCAAATTCAATTCTAAAAAGCTGTGTTTTAAAATTCTCTATAGACGGTGCTTCTCTGATATGTTTGGGCTGGATGTGCCAAAGCCTATGGGCATTAGAACAGAATGAAGCCTCTCCACTTTTTATATTTATGTTTGGAACACAGAGAAAATTATCTTGGGGTGATATGAGATTGTGATTGGGCTTGTAATTCAGTTAACAAATCCTGTACGCACTGAGGTGCTGTACCATTCTGTGCTTTAAAACCAATAAAAGAACCTTAAACAGTCTTTTGCACCTCCAGTACTGAATAACATTATGACATGTAATGGAATTACTTAAAAAACACTGCACTGATAACTTGATCAGAGGGACAGCTACTCCAAAGTAGAACTAAAAAAAGCATTAACATGAAAGCATAGTATTGCTACCATTTATTTATATTCACTAAATGTTCAGATATTGTAGACCATATGATTAGTATGCATGTAGCTTACAAATATATAAGTATACAAATAGCATATTAGCTATTGCTTTTGCTATTGCCATCTACTGAATAAAAGAGGAAGTCTTTCTTATAATTTAGATTGCTATTTACATTTTATCTTTTACCTCTTCATTCAGAAACATACTGAAAAAGCTTCTCTCTTCCAGAACTGCTGAAATTTCTTGAGAGTCTCCTTTCAGCTTTGATAATTAGTTTAGAGAGCGTTTTGTGGATGGTATCTATAATGAGGACAAGCATCTGTAATGGAACTATGATACGATATCAAGAAGCCACCAGGTTCCTGTACCTCCTATTTTAAGAGATACGCATCAGTTTAATCTGTTCAGTGAGATGGACAGAAAAAACACTTTTAAGTACAAATGAGCCCCTCCGTGAGTATTGACGGAATCATCTTTAGAAGATTGGTAACTCCCAGTGAATAATTTGCAAAATCGTACAAATAGAACAGAACAATGAAACTCTCCCAGCTTTGTATAAAATACACAATTCATTTCATTTCCATTTACGTCCTTTCATCTCACACAAGCTTTAAAAGACAGTCTAAGACAGACACAGACATTCATCTTGATAGCAAAATCTGTATGAGAAACCTCTCACAGCAATGAGCTGTTCAGAGACAGTATGAAAACCAGAACATTGAACAATTACACACCAACTGCTTTTCTCATTAAACCCCTGGGGACCTTAAGCTTGCCCCAAGATTAGGCTGAACCTCATTCTGCTCTTTGAGGCCATATAAGATTTTTTTTTTTTTTTCGCATTGGTAAATTTCTTTTTTCTACAACAACCAGGACACATCTAAACGACTTTGAAATCAGACACTATTGATATCAAATTTTGCAGTTTACTGATGCTGACAGCTCCTGTCAGTGGTTATAGAATAGGGCAAATCGACCTACAATCAGTGGAAATACAATTGATATATGGATTCCTCATATACTGTACTATCGAGTAATGCCTACTGGACTGAGCTTGTAAGAACGGCATTGCACTATTTATAAAGACAATTTGACAAATTGTTGCAGTGAGCTTAGAATAAAATTCATCTATTAATAGTTCTATTCTATGCCAATGTTCTCATGTAATGACCCTAAATTATTAGCTATAATACGAGATTAATAACATTAATTAGCCATGGAGTTCCCTGTGGAATGGCTGTAAATGGAAGAATAGAAAGCGTTAACATAGCGTGGGATGCATTTGACATTTTCACAATGATTCAGGCATGTGGCTGATTGGTTATCCCAGGAATTCTACAGAACTAATTTTTACTCTCACTCCCCCCAGACAAAACAAATAAGGTAAAAAAAAGCAGTGCTTGGAGAGGCAGTTTTCTCTTACCTTTGAGCAGCACTCTGCACAGGTGAGGCCAGACTCAAAGTCGATGGTAAAACATAGGACTTTCCCTTGGGTGCTGCAAATGTAAGTCTTCGACTGTTGAGAGAACAATCCCAGCTCTGTCAAATCTGGGACATCTTGAACAGATTTTTAAATCAGCTCAACTTCAAGATATGATTCTCATCCAAACAGAAATCTAAACCAAATTTCTATCAAAATGAAAAATACTCTCATAAATATTAATCACACGGAAATTTTTCCTTTTAAAAAACTTTTTCAAATTTTTTCACGTTTTTGTTTCTGAACTATTACTGTTACAAACACTCTTCTCATCAAAATGCATCACAGTAACATTCATGCAATCATCACAGCTAATAGTGTTTAGGTATTGGCATTAGCTATCTAGGTATTCAATTGGTATGGGCTACCTAGACCCTGCAGCACTCTAAACACCACTGCAGTAAAAACACCTGGGACAGAGAAGAGGAAAACCCCTTGGCTGGTTGTGTGGCCCATGCCGTCTTGTGTCAATTAATCATATGCAGGCTACAATAAATGGGAATGATTGGTTCTACAGTGAGACAAGCCTACTGTAAAATTGGTAATTTCAAAAACAGAGCTGTGAAAAAGCATAAAAAAGAACCTTGACCATACAATACAGATGACAAACATGTTAACAACGTAAGGCATCAAAATAGCAAGGGCAAAACTTGTGTTTTGAGTAGTATTTTTTGATAATTTATACATGATCCAAAAAAAAGGCAGAAACAGAAGAACTTTAAATCTGAAATAAAGTTTTTGATCATTCTGGTTCATTAGCTCAGGACAGTGTAAATCCCTGCATCATTTTGCAACTCACAAATTACAGGGGCTTGTTTCCAGTCACAGTATATTTTAAGGGGTGAAATCAGGTTATTCATTTGCTTAGTAAAACATGCAAATTACTCTTCTTTTGCAGGAGCTTTCATTTTACTATTTTGCATGTGAAAACATGCAAACTACAGAAAAGTCTTATGATAGTTCTGCCGAAATGCATCTTTTCCTGGAACTTTTGAGGCAGATATCCAAAATATTGTTGGTTTATTACCCCCACAGACTGTTCCTTGTGACTGTACTTTCCCCTTTTTTGAATAACAGAGCTGGATCCAGGCTAGCGCATTACACTGTAGAGTTGGAAATCAAACTTCTCGTTATACTCCTTTCCCACTGTCGAGTTGGAACCAGGGTAGCTCAATATACCACTTTTCCAATGTAGATCTGGAACCCTGCTGGCTCATACCCATTTAGTACTGTAAAGCTCAAATTGGAGCTGCTTAGAAGAATTAACCCTAGGACTAGTAACCCAAAGGTTACAGGTTTGATTCCAAAATGGAGCACTGCTGTTATTCCTTTGGTCAAGGTGCTTAACCTGAAATGTCTCCATAAACATCCAGCCCTATAAATGGATATTATGTAAGCTATGTAAGTGGATGCACCAGCTTTCAGTGTGTTGTCATCCAGTGCTGGGGTCAATTCCGAATGCACTGAACGCACAAATTCTTCTGCACAACTTTTCTAAATGCACATTTTTCCCATAAATTAGTCTTAAATTGGAATTTCATTTTAAATGGAAAAGAATGTTTGTATTGAAAAAGTCTTTCATCAGAACTGGAATGAAAGAATTTCAAATTCCACTCATTTTTAAAAAGTTGTTGCATGTTTTTTACGGGACTTGCTATTCCATTCCATTGACTTTCTATTTCCATTCCACTTGCCAAATCCTTTATTCTATGTGTATTATAGTTAGGACTGAACTACAGGGACTAACTGGGATTGATGTTCTGCTTTTTTCAAAACTTGTCTTTTTCCACTCAGCAATTACATCTCCTTCTGTGCTCTGTGCCACTACAGGATACTGAGATAGTCTCCCCTGCATATGAATTATGCTCCAGACTGCTCTTGAAAACAAGCCAGCCAACAGAAGCGCAGCTCTGATATTGTTTAGTGAGGAGTTTCACTCAAACATCAGTGCCAGTGAAGAGAGGAACAGATGAAGATTTAAAAGAGCAGTCCTGACTTCTTTCTTCATCTATTAATAGATGAAGGACTGGACTTGTTGTGCTGGCTCTGTTGTATACTCCCTCTGAGTAGTTATTGTCTGTGAATTTAAACAGTGCCTGAGCTCCTATTGGGCCCCATGACATTATTATGAAACCCACGAGCCCGTGCCCCTATACCAAAAGATCTGTCATCTGCACTCTGCCCAGAAGAGTTAGTACCCCTGTACCAAAAGACCTCACATCTGCTCCTCTGGTGCACAAAACAGAAAGTAGCCCAAATATGGAACTTACTGTTACCTAAAATTGCTTCTTTAATACTTTGAGAAAAGGCATTAGTTTCTCAGGACACTTAATGTAGACTTCAGCAACAGAGTGCAGAGGATTCACTCTGCTTGCTGTCTGAGATGAGTCAAATCTCCTCTGACAGCCTCTTTCTTTTGTATTATTTATATCCCTGGTTTAAAGATCCTGGCTTCATGGCTCTGGGGCCCAAGAAATTATTCTTGCCTTTTTATTACAGTCCACTACATTCAGGAGGAAAATTATACAACATCTCACTGCCCTACCCTTAACAACCAGTGCACTTCTAAATTTTGAATCAAAATGGGTAAGAATTCAGCCAATGGAGAGAACCACTTAAAAACTGATTCCTGTTCTGCTTTGACTGCAGTCTGATTTTCCCATAGCTTCATGTGTAGACGAGAAACAGATGTCAAATGATTTTAGACAAGTATATCACTTGACTAAATATAATTATAGTATTACATAGCTAAATTCTTGGAACATGGCATAAAGCATATGGTAAAAAATAACATGACCCATAGTAATTATTGAATGTCACCATACAGATTGCTGCCTGGTTCTTTAAATAGATGGCACACTAATTAAAACTACCAAACATAAAATAATGATGCTAATGCTACTGACAAGTACATTTTTAGCTTTTCTATGATAAGACGTATATGTTGTTTACAAAGGTGCCTGTCCAGTTCACATTCATCGTCTCTTCTCAGGATGTAATGTAGATAATGGAATATTTGATTTCTTGGCAGTATACTGTATGTTTGATGAGACTTGTTCTTGGCATTTCGACTGACATCCACAAACGTACCTAAACACAACAGGGATTTAGCTACACAACTTCTTTTACTCAAAATATTCTATTTGTTAGGTGCTTTGCTTATTGGGTGTTTTGGGTATTAGCAGAATGAATGGAATAAAAATGTTTTTTTTTTTTTTTTTTATTAAAAAGCACTATTGCACAATTACAATATTGCCTTTTATTGCCTTTTAAGTGGAGCATGTAAAGAGCATCAATATAGCACTGATCCTGTCTCACTGTGATCCTTGGTGATCCCAGGGTAAACCTTATATTGGTATATTTTTTTATAAGTGGAGCACACTTTAGTTCAGATGAAGCACATTGTTGAAAGGCAGCTCCCCATCCTATAAACCAAAAATCTCTGGTTGCAAATCCATTATACCGCACCACTCTCTTAACTAGAGTTGCTGTCAAGCAAAAATAGAGGGAACTGAAGCAATTTGAAAGTGAGTGCATTAAAATGCATGCCAAGCGTGATTTGAAACTTTGACTTGATTAGGAGTGGAAGATGAAAAACAATTTGTAAAGAAAAATTAAGGGTGCATTGAAGTTATTAAAGCTGCCCAATGTAACCCTTGGGTAGTAGCGCATTTCCACAGAGATTTCGTTTCCCTTGAAAAAGCAACATATTAATGCAGAGAACATCAGTACTTACTCCACTCAAAACAAGCTCAAACAGTGCACATGAAATGACCATCTTTAAGAAAGTTAGTTGAGGTGAGATTCTGTGCTCTAATTCAATAAATATGAGATAATATTTCAGTATTTTTGCCTGCAATGATCCAGGTAACCTATACATTGTGACATGAAACAGGCCAGCACCTTACAAAAGGTCTCCCCTAAAAAAGGCCCATAACCTCCTAAACGACTCTAAAATCTCTAAAAATTGTCCTGTACCTCACTAAAGTCTCCTAAATTCCCTCTAAAACTCTCCTAAAACAGACCCAGGGACTCACTGAAGATGCTGAAATTTCCCCCAAATCAGGCAGAGGTTACAGTGGTTCCCCTTGTAAAAGCACAAAAAATCACAAAGATTAAAGCATGTTTTAGGAGCCATTAGCCATCAGTGAGCGCATGAAAGAAGCTCTACGGTTTTTAAATGAAACGTTTTTGAAATTAACCTATTTTCAAAGAGAGAGATTAAAGGAGAATTTCTGTCCTGTTTTGCATTAAAAGCAGGTATTCACCATTAATACACTGCAGATAGAGTGTTCACAGGTAGTTTCTTGTAAAGGACAGTACTCCATATGTGCATACAGTATGTATACTGTACATATGGATGTCTACTGTATACAGCACAGAAACATCACACGACCAGGAGACACATTACCTTCTGTACCTAACCTCATTGAAAGATACAGAATTTTGATACAATCTCATATGGCCACACATTAAATGCCCAAACCTTGACTATTTCACACTTTCTAACTTGTTCTTTTATCTGAATATACACACTGTGCTGAATCAGTAAAAAAGGAAATATATAAAACCTCTGGGATATATGGCAAAAAAAGAAGAGAAAATAAATAAAAAACAGGCATACTGAAGTTATACCCTCTTTCAGACCAAATTTAGAGTACCGTGTCCAGTTCTGGGCACAGCTGTAATAATCTCTCCTTGAAAAGGAAAAAGCACTTTGGCCTCAATTTGGTGTCCCCCAAAAGATAAACATTTATAGATGCTTTTGTCCCTGACTTTCCTTTGCTTCATCCCTTCATTGTAGGTAGGCAATATTTACACTGCTTATTATGTTTCAGCTACTCCTGAAAATGTAGCACTGTATACACTGAAACCACTGAGGATTTTTAAGGTAGACACATTTACCTTTAGTAAATACGAGTAACCTTTAAGAAGTTCATGAAATGACACTTGTAAATCAAACCATCTGTACTAAGTTGAGTATAAATAATTATAGCATTGACTGGAATTATGTGCTTTTAGTTTTAGCTGTTTTCCTTCAGAACATCAGAATACACCCCCCACTACACAGATTTATATAGGATAAGACTGGAAATATGGCCATGGATTCCCATACTCTGTATTAAGTTTCAATGTGTTGTTTCAATGTTTTGATGCAGTCCACCTTTTTTTCTACAAAGACACATATATTTGCAGAAAAAGGCTGTGAAAACCTTATCTATGGATGTACTGTAGCATCTCATATCTCATCATGTGCAAGTACTGTGTACACAAGGGTTTAGTTTAAAACAATTTCAATTGTTTTAGTGCTTCATATTTTCCATGTTAGGCAGATGTAAGCAGCTCTTTGGCGGTTCATTATCATTGTTCTCACACCTCATCATGAAAGCACTTACTCCTGTGTCAGATGATGGACTGAGAGCGGAGGGATTCTCTCACTCTCAGTCTCTCACATGTGTGTGCAGCTGCTGCACGTGGGAGAGATCCTGGTGCCACGACAACCTGTCAGTATGTTATCAAAAGAATCTGAAACACAACATTCAGCACATGAAATTACAGAGTTTCCCCTTAATGAATTCTCCTTCAAAAGCTCTTCCAGCACCATCACTTAACATGACTGCAGGAGCGTCTGTGCTGAGAGATACGGTGGCCTATCTTTCAGCACAGAGCCTTCTGTAAACACGTTGAGCCACTGAACAGCCATACCCCCAGTGCTCTGCCCCTCTGAGATAAAGCTATACCCCTCAGATGCTCAGCATCCGTAAGAACCCCCCTCTTCCCTACCATGCTCTTTGCCTCCAAATTATAACACCCCCCTTATCCCCATGCTTTGCGGCTTCAAGCTATAACTACCCCTCCTTAATCCCAATTTCTGTGCCTCAAAATATAACTGCCCCCATCACCCCTTATGCTCTATGCCTTCATGATATAACAAACCCATTTACTGCCCTATTCTGCACCTAAGGATATAACTACCACCCCCTGCCACCCACAAGGCTCTGCATCTTCGAAATACAGCTTCTACTCCCCTCTCATCTCTAACCTCAAGATCCAAGATACAACTACCCCACCCCCTATCCAATCTATCCATCTCCATGAAGATCCCCCGCTGCCCCCCCCCTTCATGATTTGCACCTTTATGCCTCCAGGAAATAGTAATCTCTGTGAAGATATATTCTCTTACCCTGACTCTCTGTACCTCCATGAAGATGGCTCGCTGGAAGGCCTTCTCCCACAGGGCAAGATCGCTCCCCAGCTCCACACTGTAGCAGTGGCTTTGCCCGTGTCCAAGCAGCAGGCTGAAGCACAGTGCTTTGCCATCTCCTGGACCACCCTCCTGCTGCTGACCCAGGAACAGTTTGTCATGCGGCCAGCAGTCCTCTGCAACCCACAGCTGCAAGAAGAAAGGGGACACAGGTCAGCACTGGACCCCACTCTAACTTCTACACAGCTATCACAGAGTCACAGTGTTCTTTCCCCGGAGCACAGCTGCTCGGAATGATTTTATTTTGTTCACTTCATTTAACCTTCATTTAACCTTTACCAGGTACAGTCAATTCAGAGTCAATTCTCATCTACAATGACAACCTGGCCAAGATGTTTTCATCACAGAAAGATTAAAAAAACAGTAAAATGCATAACTAGAGTACAGTACAATATGCAATATGCAGAACAACGTAAAACATTCAACATAGCACAGACTGTGAGTAAGCACAGACTAGACAAGCTAGTAGCTGCACTGATCAGTTAGGCCTAAATGAGTATAAAGAAACCAGATTGGATAATTTACATTAACTTAAAGTTTCTGAGGCATTTAAGTTATTTATGCTCAGAAGTGAAAGAAGTGTCCCTTGAGATACATGGGCAGGGCAAAGTATAACTCTTCAGAGAAATGTCATGGCAAATAACCCATAACAGAGCGCTTCATGTGGAAAGAAGTCTGGACTTGCCCTGCACATAATCCCTCATTATAAACCTGTGGCTTTTGAACACACAGTGGGGCAGAACGTCTGAGACGCAGATCTCTGAGTTCATTGTTACTATTATTATTGTTGTTACTATTATTATTTCGAGGGGCTGAGGGCTGGAGAACTACTCCATATGTGCTCGAGTATCAGGGGGGTGTATCAGCTTTGCTCAGTGAGGCACACATTCATTTTAATCTGTTGTTAAAAATGTATTAATTCATTATATGGCAGCTCCACCAAAACAGCTTATTAAAATGTCCCGGTGGGTAAGTCAGCAGTCATCCGGAGCTCTCCACCTCATGAGGCATCTGTGTCCAGATGCAGTGTGTTTCGAAGTCGGTGTCTACCCTATGCACGCTGTACTGAACAAGGAACACACTGTTCACAGTGCTTTGTATGTGCAGGTCTATGTGTACATGTGTTAAAAATAACCTTATTTACATCTAAAGCGCAGGCTGAGCAACACGACCTGGGTTTGTGGGTTTGATCCCAGTCATCTGCTAACAATGCCAAGGAGCACACAGCGGGGGAACAGATAGGGGTGGCTATGCTGGCAGGGTTTCCACATCTCAAAGCTCCCAGGCACCCTGCGATTTGGTGCCTGCGAGTTACTTTGATGATGTTGGGGGGGGGGGGGAGCACCTATCTTCCTGTGAGAGTCTGCTTCACTGTGGTGCGCTGTGTGATCTGTGCTATGGAAAATAGCCGTGGGTCTGTGCATTGGCTTGCGTCAGCCTCGCATAGGAGGAGTGCAGAGGTCATCACAGTGAGTGCCAGGGCTGGCCTGAGCAGACAGGAACAGGATGCAGATTCAGGAGTCATGTGCATTTATTGACTCGTAGTGATGAATGTTTTTACAAACACTTGGCTACAAAAATTACAAACAAATAGGAAACATAAAGTGAGAACAACAGCCATAGGATGTCCTTATGTAAGATTGGGCCAAACCATTTAGCCCTTATAGGCGCAGTTGATAAGAGTTACTTAGATGGAAAGAATAACAGCAAATAATTAATTTCAAATTGAACCCTAAACATTTTGAAGATGATCTCTAAAAGCAAGGTAAATGGTTAAAAGAAACGGTTATGCAAATACGTAACACAGACTAAAGTAAACAATGACAAACACATGCAATTTCCTCTTTTAGAAAATGCCCAAATAGAAAATTCTCCATTTCTAACAATGACCAGCAAGTATTGAAAGTGTCCCCTTTACCCCGTCACACCATTGTAAGAAACCCACAGACCTGTGCCACAGCCACAGACAATGGTAGAGAAAGCAACCAGCTGGCAAACAGTCAAATGACATTTGTGGGAAAAAATTAAATGAATAATTTAAATACAGTAAATCCAACCCAATGTGTTGTGCCTTGACTGCTAGTGTGCACCTGCTAGTATGTAATTTAAGCGATGTATGAAGTATAAAGATATAAAAAATGTAGAGGAAATCTGTTAAGGGCAACCTCCATTTGCACTGCAGTGTTTTATATACATCCCACCCATGTGTGCTCATCTACTGGACCATCACAATAAGACAAGCCTACTGGTGCATTTGTTGGCTCCAACAGGACTGCATAAAGGGGAAGAATCAGTCTATACTGCCTGCATGAATTGTCAAAGTGGTCAGCGTGGATTAAAACTCAAAATGAAAACTTCTGACTGAATCCGATCTTTAAAGCCAACTAACAACGTGCATTGATCGAGACGGAGAAATCTGAATGCATTCAGCAGCATGAACGCTGCTGTGCTGGGAACCACAGATCAATGGGGCTTCTTGGAAGTGGATGAGAAAATCGCGTGAATGAGCCCTTCCCTTTATGACTTTCAGTGTTTTCAGTGACTTTTCAGGGACTTTCAGTCCCACGGTACACCAGGAGGCAAATAAGGATATGCCCATCCTCCAGCCCTAAGGGTTGAGCCTTGGGCTCAGCCTGCACTAAATACAAGCGCCTTACTGACAGCCAGGTGGGAGATCTCCTGCCACTATAATTTTGTCCCACCTCTAACCAGTAATGATCAGTAGTCCAGTTACCCCGCAACCCTGGGTAAGCGTATCTGTCAAAAATAAAAAAGACAGGCATACAGACAGATGAACAGACATATAGATGGATCATTATGTAGATGAATGCACCTACCTTATGCGCTTTAAAGAGAACCTCACAGAGATTGTGCACGGCCTCAGCCGTTCCCCAGTCGAATGCGCTGATCTGAGCACAATAGGAAATAAACATCAGCTCTTTACACACTGCAAATTTTTTTCATGCCGTTCTTTCAGTTAATAGAAGGTGCACCCTAATATCAAAGTAGCTGAAGTGAGATTTTAAAGTATTTTTTTTCCTCTCAATTTAGTACTTTTCGAATTGACATTGTACACAAATGTTTTGCCAGTATGTTTTTAGCAGCCAAAAACAGCACCTGGTGGATAGTCACGATCAAACAGATCAAGCCTGTCTGAATGCATGCACGCATGGAGAAGACATTTCTGGAGAAAACAGAGCATCAAAATCTGGCAAGTCCTCAGTCTCCAACAAAAGGAATGCAAAACAGACAGAAAAGCAAAGGGGGAGAGGAGTGAATGTATGGCCTATAAAGGTAGCCAAATGGTAATGCTACTGTAAGTGGACTGCACCCTCATGGCTAATTACCAAAATAAACATTAGAATGGAATTCAAACCGGGTGTGACCTTCTTTGACCTGAGTGCAAACCTTTCACCAACAGCAGTACTCCCCATTCTGGCTGAATGCACCAACTGAATAGTTTTAATGAACTTTGACAACAAATGAGAAAATTCCAACCATAACACTTTAAACATTCAGCACTGTGTCTTAAAATTTGGAAGCAAATCAATATTTCATACACACATAATGTTTTTTTATTCAGGCTCTGTCGAAAATGTACGCTATAAGGATTATAAAATCAACACAGCCAAAATGTCTCTTGTAAAATTTTCAACTGTGTTTCAAACATGGGACTGAACTGAAACTTGTGGAACAACTGACAAATGTTATTAGAAGTAAAGGACGAAGCACATAGAATGCACCTAGAGTGAATACTGGCCCCATCATGGAATTTCTCTTCAGGTTTAAGAAAGGACTTTTACAGAGAATGTATTATATTTATATAGAACTAAAGTATGATTACTCTCAGCATCCATTTTCACTCAGAACCTTTTTTCACCCAGCTGACATTTGTGGAATTCCAGAGCAACAGATTTGTGGTATTCAAAGATTGTGAACAACTAACTCCGTTATAGTGCCTTCAGATTGGTGACATATTCGCTAGTAGTACTAATTTAGGTTTATTTATTTTTGTGCCAGGTAGAATGTGCTTGCCACCTCATCGTCTGAAGGCTTGAGTGAATTGAGTCTAGACAGCTGAAGTGAGGAGAATCCAACAGTGGCATACACTTTTCTTGTGTTCTCATTTTCTCACTGGACAAGCAGCTGAAGATGATGACCACACAATTAAACTCCTCTAGCACTTTTTATAATATGCATTAAAATTCACACTTTGGTGTAACTGCTCTCAAATTAACATAATTTACTGTTGGCGTGATGATATTCTATAAACACTTCCAGAAGTCCTGATTTATGAAAAGCCCTTTTGATCAGTTATATTAATTCACACCAAGTAATACACTTGATAAAACAGACTAATTAATTTATGCCATTCCTTATGTTACCTTTAGGGCCTGGAGTCATATCCATTTCTAAGAATCCTCTGCCAATTCATTTAGTGTATGTAATTATAAAGATGAATGTCAGTGAAATTGTGTGCCTAAAAGCACTTTCTTGGTGGAGCTGAACTTGTAAATGAAACAAAGACTGAGGGTGAAAAGATGAAATTT
Source organism: Megalops cyprinoides (assembly GCF_013368585.1). Taxonomy (NCBI): domain Eukaryota; kingdom Metazoa; phylum Chordata; class Actinopteri; order Elopiformes; family Megalopidae; genus Megalops; species Megalops cyprinoides. The sequence continues at coordinate 11,272,740 of NC_050594.1, forward strand.
TTTCCTTAGAACAGCACAGTATAAAGCTAAAATCACTAACCTTGTATAAAGGGAAGAAAAGCATTTTCATAACGTATTCTTACAGAAGACTTTAATATCGTGACCCAAAGGAACTGCAGAAACATAAAGCAACTATATTTTCTCCTGACATGAGACACTTCAAAAGGCCTTTGATAATGCTTGCTGCTTAACACTCTCTGAAGGAGGGGTGGGGGTGGGGGGTGGTGCAGTCAGGATAAGAGAGTTGGGTGAGTGTAGGCTGTGATCGCAGGAAAGGGGCACACCATAAGGGGGTAACTACTCCAAGACTTATGGCTTCCAATCATTTCCAGCCCTGGCAGGAAGTGAATCTGGGCTGCAATTCTGTGAGCAAGAGGACTGATGCACCCTGGGGGTACCAGGTCACATTCTCCAATAAATACGAGTTAGTAGCTGGGGGAGATGAAGAAAGCGCAGAACTCATGGAAAAAACTCCTGGCCAGAGCAACGGTGGATTCAGTGGTTGTGGTTCACATGGGAAGTAATGACATAGGTCAGGCTTAGGTCTGCGGTTCTGCAGGACAAACTTGTTGAACATCAATAGACAAAACTTGACTATTGTGCCGAACTTGAAAGATAACTCACTAACGTTGGCTACATGGCAACTACCAGGCCTGCTGCTCTCTAGCTGAGGTACTCACTGCCCCTTTACATGAAAATGATGTTTTAATGGTTAATCTGAAATACTCATCAGCTAACTAGCTAACCATTTAGATATGGTATTTGTCAAACAGGCTGGTTTTGTGGTGTCTTCTGTTTAAAATACGTGATGACTAAGCATTGCCATTCATAGTGTGTAGTCACAGTATTCCTTTTATTTTATTGGTATATTATTCATTTTATTGGTATATTTATCATAGATCTGAACACACCAGTGGTATTAACCTTTTTTAGTAAAGAGGGTTCAGGTACCCAATACTAAAATCCTACATACATTGAAAAATAAATACAAACACAACAATAATAGCGATAACAATGAATAAATTTGTTCTAGTGTTTCATTTCCCCTTTAACACTGTGTTCTATGACAACATCAAAGTTGATTAGGAAGGAGTGACTGGGTGAGCCCCCTGCATGGGCTAAGTCTTCTATTTCACACTGGTATATCAGAGCAGGATTCACAGTGGAAACAGACAACTTTATAGTGTGTAAGATCAGGCTTGACCCTTGTGCTAGAAATTAGTCCAAACAGTAGGCAGAATGATGGGCCTAGCCTGTTTTCATCATTAGACTCTCTCATGCTACTTACTGGGGGACGGCTGAAGATGTAGAGAGATGATCCTTTCAGTGCCAGAAACTTTGAGCTGTAGATGTGAGTGGAGCCTTTTGCTTGTAGGTGTTCGCAGACCCATCCCATGTGGACTATCTATAGAGCAAAACAGCCACGATCACTGACCCCCACCCTCTTTCATTCAGACATTCAGCTTCACAGACCCCCTCTCTCACTTACACATTTAGGATCACCCTTGTTCCCACTGAGACATTGAGATTAAATTAAAGAAAACTAAGTAATAGTACACCTAATCATAATAATGATTCTGAAGAATTCATAGTATGGGAATTTTTTTTAAATGAAATTGAATGAAATATTTTCTGTAAAGATTATTACACCCGTAAATGGGCCATTTTTTTCAGCTGAAAGCTTTGCTTCCATATCTAGCAAGCACTTCTACAGGGCTGCAATCTCAAAGTACAGTAATAAATCCACTGTTTTGGAAAATAATTCTTCACAGATGTTGCAAATGTTCTCTGAAGCTTGGGTTAAATTCATTTTAAACATTTAAAGATGACCAGGAAATATGTGTATACTTTCATCTGCGTTTTTCTGTGTTTTTCATGCCATATTTTGAAATATGGTGGTACTATTCCTTTTATGGCATGACTTCCTGAAGGAGATCATCACAGACTAGGGGACCCATTTCACGTTTCAATGAAAGCATTACATGTGCCATCACTTCAGATGCAGTAACAGCATATGTCTGTGTATCACCCACAGACCAAGGGGCTGGTGGAGCAATTTAATCAAACATTAAGGCAGATGATCTGATGGGTGGTTGGGGCAGAGTTGAGGAACTGGGACCAGCTGTTGCTGTATGCACTGTTCACCAAATACAGAGAGCCACAAGCCTCCACTGAATTCTTCCCGGTTGAGCTGCTATATGCCCACCAGCCCAAAGGTCTCCTGTATATTGCTCAGATGGCCTGGGAAGAGCAGCCACAACCTCAACACCACTCTGTGGTGGACCATGCGGTCAGCATTCAAACAAGCAAAAGGTAATGCCTGTAGTCCAACAGCACATGATGGCAACCCAGAAGGCACAGCAGAGAGCGTTTCAATAGCTGGTGGGGTTATTATCAACGATTTATCTCTCCCTGTTTGCCAGCATCGATTTCCCCCGGCTGAGCTAACCCAGAAAAGCGCCCTGGAAAAAAAAAAAAAATGATGTGGACCCCAGAAATGGAGGCAGCATTTACCAGCTCGAAAGAAGCACTCTGTTCCCATCCAGTGCTTAAACCTGCCAGCCATTCCTCCGCCATATTGACACTTCAGAATAACGGATGAGCACGGCGCTGTCGCAGGTGACCCAGGGTGAAGAGCACCCTGTCACACTCATTAGCTGAAAGCCGGAGCCACAGGAACAGAGGTATGTGACGATGAATAAAGAATGTCTTGCGATTAAATGGGCTGTCACTTCACTCCGTTGTACTACCTTTTACGGCACCGCTTCACACTGGTGACGGACCACACACTGCTTAAATGAACGGCCAGGGCCGAGGTCTCAAAGACACTGACCCTGCAGGGATATCGTTACTCAGTTCACCACAGGAACACATTCGTTCTGTCCTGCCTCCAGACCCTGTGATCTCGAATCTTGTCCTCACCGTGCTTGCAATTAAGGGTACAGGGGGTATTTAGCAGGGCAGACAGGGCATGGGACTGACTGACAGGTCCCGCACACACAGCAGGACTCACCGCAGATTTCGTTTCTGAGCGTTGTGTTATAAGCAGCATTCCAGTGCCTATCTGACTGTCAAGCGAATGTAACCTGCTTCCTCTGTGTTTCTCCCTACAGATCATGATCCCCCTTCTCAACCCAGGTAACTAGCCCACAGCCTAGTGTGAAACAGACCATTCTCCAGCTGGTACATAGCTTCCTCCTCCACTCTACCCTCTGTGCCAGCTGAAGGAGCCAGACCTAACTGAACTTTAACAGGGCAGATAGTAAGAGACCGCAAGACGAACTGTGTGTGCCCCCTTTGCTTGCTTTTTTCGCCAGAACCCCCCTTGCCGACTCTTCACCTTGCGCTCCCCAATCTGTCACATTTCCCTCCTCCAGAATTGTGACAATGGGCTTTAAATGTATCCCTACTGACAAGCATCCTAACTTATTTGAATTACAATAATCTATTAAACTCATGGCTCCATTTACAGACATCAGTGCAAACGACTGCACATTGCACTTAACCTTGAATTTTAACAATTTCATGAATAACTTCACATTGCGATCTGAAAATGCTGTTCACTTAAACTGCTTTTCCCTTAGTCTGTAATAATACACAGTGATGATGACCTTCTTTTTACAGTGTGATCAACAGTTCAACCTTGTGAACTACAGACCTTTTTCGCTTGCAAATGACATTTGTTGTGCAGTATTCAGCCAACAGCTGAAGAGCAGGCTCTAAGTGTATTAAATTTCTGCATAGTCTACTGATCCAAGTGACAAAACCAAACAAATGCATGCTGTTTTTTTAAATCTAATGGCTAAATACAGTAAACAACAGATCTCAAACTAAGGAAACACTATGTGGGAAGCATGTTAGTTTACAAAAGTAGAAAAAAGTGATTGTAGTTAGAGATGTCTCCATACCTGTTCATCAGGTGAGCTGTCTTTGTTGGCCATTTTTATCTGTTTGAGGAGAAAAGATTGATTAGAGAGTTGTGTCTACATGCCTGCCTTCATCTAAGTAAATAAACCAGTGGAGTGAAAATGCGACATTTCAGCAGGGAGCATGTGAGCTCTGTTGCAGTTTGTGAGATGTAATTGATTCGGAACAATTTAAGAAAGACAGTAATCTCTAGGTAGCAGAGGGCTAGGCTGCAGAGGCACCTGTGCTTGATCTGTGTTAGATATTAGAATTGCTGCTGTACAACTATTCATTCAAAATATTGATTTCAGGGGGGTCCCAACTGGTTCAGTCAGCAAGGTGTTTGCTTTGAGTGAAATCTGAGCCCCACAGCCAGTGTTCAAAATCAGCTGTGTCATCTGCAAACAATGACTGGTATCCCAGAGCTTTGGACAAATTGGCTTTGCTCAACCAGGGGATAGAGGTGACTATGTAGGTTGGCCAGGACCTTGTCCCAACACTCTCAGCCGCTCTGCAATTCGTCAGGCACCTGTGAGTTACTCGACTGACATCAGTGGAGGAGCGCATGTCCTCCGAGGAGCACTGACTCCACTATAGTGCCTGGTCAGACTTGCAGAGTGGCCTGCTGCAAGCAAATGTATCTGAGGATGATTGCTGTCTCACTTCACCGCTCCTGTGTGAGTGCGGTTTTCAAAGGTTTTCATGGTGAGATGAGCCTAATACACAATTACCAATTCCAAAACAGGGCTGCTTACAGGAGAAAAAAGTAAAAAAAAATAATAAATAACATTATAAATTATGTAAGATTACAAAATAAGACTGATTTCCATTAGCACAGAGCAATTCTGACTTTGGCAGTATGAAGCTCAACATTTTATGAAAATATTTTCTCTCCAGAATGTTGATTCTATGCCATCCTCTTTAGACTTATTGTTTTGAGTCTGTTTGTTAACATATGAAAAAAAATATGAAATGATTTTAAAACCTGTTAATTAGAAAAACAGAGCTGTTTAGTATACATTGCAGAATAGCCATTCTTCATTGCCCTCCTTTACTCTAATCAAATACAGATGTCCAAAAAATGTGAGACTGGAGTATACTAAACACAATATTAAAACATTTCCTAGTTTGACAGCTGTATGTAAGCCAGTATCAGAGAGAGTGAACTCAGTCAAGGCCAAAGGATGTGTGGATGTGTCACTGTGTTATTTTTAGGCTTGTAGGTCATGACAGTAAGGCGCAGTTCCGCTCTTGAAGCACACATAGAATCATGTCTTAATTGGACATTTAGCAATCAGTGCCCTTATCCCTGATTAAATGACGCAAGCGCAATAATTGCACTTTTAGGGAGACGGCAGCTGTGCCGTTAAAAAGCAGTAAATGTTTGCATCTTTAAAAGGAAATGCCTACTGGAAATCAGCACTGTAATTAAAACCACACCTTGGGGGAAAAAAAAGAAATCGTATGGCAAAATTTTTATGAGATTTTGTGCTCGATGCCACAGGCAACAATGCGTTACTGTAATTAATTAGGCTCATTCTATATGGTTATGAATATACTCTAAAATGAGAGGAGGGGCTGGGTGTCAACTGACGCTTTATATATTTACATGGATTATTATTCATTCTCCTGGCAGCACATACCAACAGTGAGATGATTCACTGAAAAAGACTAATGAAACCCACAGATGTGGCATTGGAATGAACTGATTCTAATGGCTCCATTTACACAGAACATGTGGGATTACCAGTGATTCCCAACTTTTATTACAGTACTGTAACAACCAGCCTTTCAGAAAGCCAGCCTTTTGAATAACTCTCTGCGCTTTGTTTTCCATTATGGCTAAAAAAAACTACTTTTTTCCATTTTTAAAACATTGACACTACAGGTACCTGTTTCAGTGATAACACGTTATATGACCTCCTACCCCAGCAGAGAGTTACTGTGAGTCTGATCTGACCTCAGCAATTGGATCACTGCTGCTTTCCTAAATAACAGGGTTCAGGTTAATGCTTGGTCTTTTCATCAATGCAACTGTGTGACTGTATACCACAGAAAGACTACAGAGCTGCAGTACAGAGTTTAGATAACAGCATCAAACAGTGCTAAATTCATAAGCCATACTGTGCATATAGAGGCATGTGCACCTACGTTGGCCAGGGTGAGGTCGTTGATGTTGGTCCATATTGACTGGAGCCAGTCTGTGCTTTCGGACACTGTGCAGAACTGCAGAACAGTGCTGACCTCTGAATCCAAGGCCAGGACTTCCAAACTGTTTGCCCTAGAAAGCATGTAAAGTGGAGAAAAGCAGAGGGTTGGTATAATGATTCATGGTGCTATCGCGTCAGTGGCCATCCTGAGCCCCTGGGGGCATGGGCACACACCATTAAAAATGGTACCACCACCTCTCTGCTTAGCCTCAGCCACATTAGACTCTTTTCTTGTTCAGTGACATAGCACAAAGAAAACAAAAAAAATCTAAGTAGAAAATATCCCTTGCTTTCTAATTTACATTTCATATGATGACACATCTGATGAAGTGTAATTCAATTAAAGGACTAGAGTCAGGAGGTAGTCATGCATTTCTTTTTATAATGCATACAGCATATTTAGTATACATTATCTTCAATTTTTATTCGACTGAAAATGGCAATTAAAGTCAATAACTAACGTGCAATACACTTAACCCTCATTGCACCAGCGCATTACTCAAATCTTAAACTGCTAGAAGCTATGGGATAGCACACAGACTCCTTCTAGCGCACACACTCATTAAATTACATACCGGTCCCACAATACACACACAATTGTATCTCCAGTAATTAATGAAAAGAATTATACACATTTTCTCAACTGCAGCAATTTTTGGAACATTGTCTTGGAACAGTGGACTGTGGAAGGTAGACTTCAGTTCATTTATTCAGCCATTCTTTCCCTGACTGTGTCTATCTAAGACCACTTTTCTTCTCTTTTCTTTTCCTTCAGCAGCATTGTAGCATTTCTGTGTGGACCCTGAGTGGGTGCCTTTTTAAAGAGAGAGCATGTCTGTGCATAGAAACCGGCCTTAATGGTTCCCTCCTAATGAAAACCTCCTCACTAGAGTCCCTCGGCAAACAGGCCCTGTGCGCCACACTTCACCCACCTTAATTTATCCCCTCCTGCCTTGTAGCGTGCCACTCGGGCCAGGAGCAGGGGCAGCGACACAGAGTCCAGCCAGCGCTTCTCATACCGCGCCTCATTAACGGAGGGTGAGCAGGGTGAGTTGAGGGAACAGGGGGAGAAAGGAGCCTCCATGGAATAAATGAGAGAGGCCATTAGCAGCTCACCCTCCCCACCTGTGTACTGCACCAATCACAGGGCAAGGAGGGCTGGGCAGACAGGAAGTGCTACTTGCTGCAGTAACATCTGAGTCAACATGCAACCGTGCAGCTCCCAACATCAAATAATACCCTGAAACATTACTTTATCAGTAAGTTTATTGACGGCCAATGTAAAGAATATATATGGACACCCTGTTCTTGCTTACTGCTGTGTTAACTGATCTCTTCCTTTTTACTGTCAACCTGCCATGGATTCCCCTTGTCTCCTGAGATGACCTGGTTGGGTTGTTCAACCCTTTCACCTCCCCTGGGTCCTCACTGAAGGAGAGCACTGTCTGTTTTCTAATTGCCTTCCATTGTCTCCTACAGATCCATCGCCTTCACCGTCACACTGATCCCACTCTTCCAGGCATTCCTCATCAAAAGCCATAAATGCATTTTTGTAATAAAACACATCCATTTCCCCTTTAAAAACATTTTATTTATTATTCATCAGCTTGTTTTCTGTTCTGAGCTAATTTAGATTCCTTGTGTATTAATATGTTAAATTCATGACCTATGTTTTTGAATCACCAACTGTACGTTAGGTTCACCACAACATCCTCCACACATGTGCAGAAGTGCTTAAGTGAGACAAATGAAACTTTCAAATAATTTCACACTCAGCCAATGGGTATTTAGATATTATAAGTCACCACAACTGTGGGAGATCTAATTGGAGGATAAGAGCACCTACACTTCTGTTATCTGAGCAACTTGCTGGCACTTGACCAGCCACTAGAGGATACTAATGAGCAGTGGGATGAAGTGACCCTGATGAACATATCCCAGTCACCCACTCGTGTTTTGCTGTTGGGGACTCATAGCCATTGTCAAACACAGCTCAGCCTAAAACTCGCGAAGTCTTGGACTGTAGGGCTCAGTGTGCATTTGGAAAAAGCGCAATGATCGAATGAGCCGCTTGGAAGCTCTTTTGCTTGTATTTTTAGTTTAAAGTGCAATATGTTGCATGCACTTTCAATCTGGACCTTTTAGTTAAATTCTAATTACATATTTTTTTATTTTATTTCCATTTCAGCTAATATACTGTACAGAATATACCCTGTATGAAATAGACAAGTCTAGCATTTCCAACATCAGTAATGTCAATGATTGTAATAATTTTCATGGTCATAATGATTACAAGGACCATACTCATTGCCATATAAAATCCCTCTCATGGTTTCTTGTTATTTTTTGCTCTAACAGCAAGTCTCTTGTTATTGAACACACCATATGATTGGATCAAAGGAACGGTGTAACCTATCAAAAGGTAAATTTCTCTGTCAACTGGTACTATGAGGAGTGAGCAACTGCTGCCATGTTTATGAAGATCCATGTTAGATAATTAAACTTGATTTGACTTTCAAGGCCCACCCTGCCAGGGACAGGCAGAGATGACAGAGGATGAAACATCATCTGTACGTCCCAACTAATTAGATTGACAAGTGACAGTGTGTTTTTACCCAGGACATTCTACCTAATAGGAATTAAGTTGACAATGACGTCCTTCATGGCTTCAGCCAGTTTGTACCTAGAGGTAGGTCTGAGGCACCGAGATGCACAGCTGTGATTGTTTGAAGGCATTTAAATGGATCAATGAGAGCTCCTCCCTGAGCATTACAATGAAAATACTGTCAATCATGTGAATGTCTAGGGACTCTCAAGGACATGCAGGTGTCATTAATTCTAATGGCCTAAGAATAACAGTCATAAACAGTACTGTACCCTGCGCAAAGTGACAAGGCCACTACGGAATGCTTCATTCTTTTAATCACAGCGCTGACTCTGAGGCCACTAACAGCCTCATGCTCCAAAATCACAGCACTGCGGGTGTTATTGTAACCAACCTCTTACAATCTTACAGTAATCTCACAGGTAACACTGTTATCAAAGCAAAACAAACACAAAATGCAATTCATTAAAAAAATCAGCCTTCTAAACTCAACTACATTTAGTGACAAGCTACAGTCACTGTGATCAGGAGACAATGTTTATTAATTAATTTTGCACAAGCATGTACACATGCCACATGTAATGCAGCAAGTAATGCAAAACAAAATTTGAACTGTAATACTTTTGTCCACACACAAGAACAATCCATAAATATTCTGTTATAACAGAAATATTCTGTTGTTATCTGACTTCTGACATCAAGAAGAACAGCCAAGAAACGGCTAAAATGAAATCTGTTCATTTTCACACTGAACAGAACAGAATAGAATAGAAATAATACGTCATTTTTGGCTCAGGAAGTCTGTTTTAAGACATGGGTTAGAAATTCTACAGATTTTAGAAACAGCGCATTTACATTAGACTTGAATACAAGTAGGTCAGCAAGAAAGTACTGATGGCAGTAAAACGGCTGCATAGAACCCAAGTAAGGTAGTGCAGCGTGGAAAGCACAAAAGAAGAGGAAGCATCTGATGAGGAGAACTCATGAAAATCACATGGAGTCAATTTAAAACATCAAGACCAACTCCAGGCCAGCCATCTGTAAGCTCACACCAGGTACTTCTGCACTAACGGTATACCGGGAAGAAAGGGAAGGAGAAGAAGACCGCAATCAATACTTTTGAAAATTTACAGAGGAGCCCTGATTCTTTCACATGGTGGTCTCCGGTCCTGCCAGGGCATGAATAATATAATAACTGCATCAATAATATATTATCTGTACACATTCTTTCCAGTAGAAGTACTACCTCTGCAGATTCCAACACATACAGCAGAGATTGTATTATTCACACAGAACAGGAAGCCTCTTCAAAAGAAATATTTTTTTAGATTACAATTAATACTCAATTTTGAAAGAATATGTAAAATATTAAATGATATTGACTTCCAATTGCCTTCTGATTGCCTATGGTTTACTCATAATCAATAATTTAATAATGTCTTTTCTTTACTTTATTTTGGAACAAAAATGCTATTATTGACCACAATGTTCACAATGGAAAAAACAGAAGGGAGATCGATCATGTAAGCATGCTGACTACAAGTCCTGGGCAGAACGTGGTCTAGATTGGAAAACAATCAGTGCATGATCCCATAAAGAACATACTGCATACTGTCATAATACTGTCCCACACTTTTTTTAATTTGTGTTTCGCCAAGCAGCTTCTCCAAATGCCAGGACATGTTACAGCAGCACCCATAATCGGGATTCATAGTTGATAATTTCATGTTTTGATTGATGTGAAACAATAAACACTAGTTTGAGAGTTGCATAGGTTCTAGGACTTAAAAGACACAGTAATTACATTACAGAAATGCATGAAACAATGGTATAATCAATGATATAATCAATTTTGAGCAAAAGCCCAGTTAAAACCACACCCCTGCCTCCATGGTCTCCCGGCAACCTGATATTGCAGTACCTGCTGTAACATGACATGCTCATGACAACAGTATGGCTCCACCCACTTCTTAATGCCCCATCAGAGAAAGCATTAATGGTCCAGATACGACAGAATCTACATAATCTATGATCAAAGATTGAACTTCTATATGAAATCTCACTATATCACAGAATCTACATGATCTATGATCAAAGATTAAAGTTCTGTATCTTATATTATCTGCATGATCAAAGATTAAACATCTGTACCTCATATATTCTACATATTCTAATCATATTTTATGATTCAAGATTAAACCTCTGTATCTCATATAATCTTCATGTTCTTTGCTCAAAGATAAACCTGTGTATCCTGTGTAATCTACATGATCCATGCTCAAATATTAAACATCTGTATGTAAATCTTTATCTCATTTAACACACATGATCTATGATCAAAGATTTACCCTCTGTATGTAACCTCTGTATCTCAGTATGCCTGACTTTCTAACAAACTGCACTACATTTACATTTTACATTTTATTTATTTATCACTACATGCTCAGAGGGGCAAGAGGAGTGAATGGATCCAGTCTAAGTCTATGTGACGTTGTCATTAGTATTTGCTTAACACTGCAGAAATCATCACTAACAAGGCTGCACCAGGAACTTTGCAAAAATTAAAAACCGCAAAAAAATTAAGTGTGCTTACAGTGTGGTTTGAATTTCCATTTAGCTGTAAACCACTGTCAAACAATGGTGAGGATGCTCTGCTGCTGTGGTCACTGAAGCGTTCAGGAGAACCTGAGGACAACAAGAAAAAGTAGGATGGGTTAAAGAGAAAGTGGGGAGGGCAAAGGAGGAAGTGGGAAGTGTCAAAGAGGAAGCGCTTAGCTGCTATCTTGCTCTCCAGACCTCCCAAATTCCTCTACCAAAGCATGGATCGGTACCATTCCTGTAGCTGAGATGACAGCCAAAGATATAATATCAGTTATATGAATTTGGTTCTCAGTGAATCAATCTTGTTGAGGTCTCCTGGTAATATCCGCTATGATCTGATAAGGTTCTCCTGTGGGTGGCGGCTCCTCACATTTTTTCAGGTGGGGTGGCAACCGAAAACAAAAAAAAAATCACCTTTAAAACTCCATCATGCTTCCAAAAATGAATTGAAAATAAAAGTCTGGATCCAGATCTGGATTCAGCTCAGTAAGGTTTCCAGTAGGATAAATTTTCATCTGTCACAATGACAGACAGGGTTGAACGTTTTGTCATTTATAAATTCCATCTGTCTCTACTGTTATAGTTCAGCAAATCATTGTTTCACTGGAATCAAAGTATCAGCAAAACGACAGCATTACACAGATATACTTTTACGGGGTGTTGGCAATTCTGATTGATATTGACATGTTCTACAATGAACACTTCTGGCTATGGCTGTAACAATCACTGAATTTTGCAATGACTTCCATGAGCTATAGCATGCACTACAGGTCTGAAATACATAAAACCATTATTCAAAAACATTATATTAATTCAGAACTATTTATTTTAGCTTTTTAACTTAAAAAAACTAATTCTGAACATCAATACTTGTCAATCAACAGGACACTGAAAAGTCTACATAATGATGTGTTGAACAACATTTGTGCTGTTGCTCATCTGATAACAGCCACCTTGGCAAATGTTTCCTGCAATGCAACATTTAATGCATTGAATCTATAACAGGCTTTTTGTTAAAAGAATTCTGCAAGGCTGCTGTAAGATAATAAAGTCACCATCCTTCATACCCCTGCAGTTTTTGTAACCTGTTGGTCCCTGCTGCAGTCTCTCATTGTTAACTGTAGATACATGGTCTCTGAAAAGATTTCTGAAAAGATGCGCCTGCTTTGGGGACCTCCCCACCGTTTTTCCAGGTGCCAATCCTATAACTCTCATCCAGTTGTCTAGCAATATTCAGTCTTCCCAAAACAGCTGACTTTATTGCAGTCTGCATGTGAGTTATGCCAAGTTCATGTTCAAGTGGGTATCATATGTCTCCAGGCTAAACTGCAGGGGATCTTGAAGTAGCAGCAGACCACTGAGACAAGGCATGCAGGCCCATCGCCATGTGATATGCCCCGGCACCCATCTACCAAAACAGCCACCTGCAACTGCGCAATCACACTGGCAGCTATGGTCTTAATCCTGCATGTAGGCAGCTCAGATGAATTAGTCTTTTGACAGTTGAATAGAGGCAACAACATCATCCGGCAGCACCCTGAGGAATCAAGTGGCCCGGTCTAGGGACAGCACTGCTTGCTCCACATGGAGTGTGGCCTAGAAAAGACAGCCTCAAGAAAGCTTGCCTCATTGCTCTTAAAAACTGTCACTACTCTTAAACACGGTGGTGGCTGTGCTCTAAGTACATGTACAGCATTTGTCTATTCCCATCCAGTCTTTTCTAGGGGCACTGCCCCTGCTGTGGCCAACAAGCATCCCTCTACACAGTCAAAAACACAAAAAAAGGAAACAAGCTTTGATTGCTAGAACACTTGCACAATGATGGACTCAGATGGTAACAACTGACCACAAAGATTATCTGCTCTTGTAGCAAGAGAGCTTGCCAGACCTCTGTATCTCATATACTTAGCAGTGTCATTCCAGCACTTAGCAAAGTCTGCTTTGCAGAACAGGGATCCCTGGCTGTGCACGGGGCAGGATACACTCTATTCTGGTCAGGGAAAGCCAAAGCAGAGAGCTGCCTCTCAGACATCAACATTTCAGTCTGGAACATCATCGCACCAGCCTTCCAACTGGCCATTCAGATCACCTGTTGTCTCTACATGTACCTATCAATAGCAACCAATTAGCCCCTGTAATCACGTATATGCCAAACTGGATGGAAGACCTCAATGCAAGAATCTATCACATTCAAGATTCCAGGAGGAGAGTTCCTGGGAAACATGGAACTGGTGACTGTAATGATAATGGCTGTATCTTACTGACACCCACATTCCAAGTACAGACATCAACTCAAATACATACTGCTACATCAGCCAGAAGCAAAATATGTGCTGCACACCAGTCATGGGGAGTGCTGACTCCTATACAACAGACTGGTCTAAGAAAAAGTCACCATCAAACTACCTCTCAGGAAGAAGGGTCCTTACACCAAAAACTTCCAACTTGATGGATTCCGTCTGTTCATGGATGAATTCCAAAGCTGAAGACGGGGATATGGGAAGATCAAGATCTTGGTACTAATGCATGTTCTGTCCAACAGGTAGCCATAGAAGACACATAAAATGAAGCCAGAAGTATATAAGCAGGGGGATATACACTTCCAGACAGGCTTATAGGCCTACTGTCATTATCAAGAATGGCACGGTACCCCCAAGTTCTCTGGGATGGAGTGACTGTCTTCCATGATTAAAACATGGGAGAGAAATCAAACTTCTCCAACTACTATGGAAGCAGCCTTTACTCAAACTAGGGGGAAATCCTACCCAGGGCTCTACTGAACAAACTCGTGCTCACCATTTCTAAAGAAGTCCTTCTTGAAAGCCAGGATATGATTTCAGATATAGTGTTTTTCCTGAGACAGATAAAAGAGGTAACCAGGGAGCAGAACATGGGCCTCTATGCTGTCTTCATTGACCACACCAAGGCCTTTGATACAGTCAGCTCGGATGGTCTCCGCAGAATACTACAAAGCTGGGCAGCCCTCCCAAGTTCCTCAACATTCTCTTGCAACTACATGTCGGACAGAAAAGCCAGGACAAACACAACAGATGCCTGTCAGAATGTTTTCACAATGGAATCAAGAAAGGGCACATGTTCAGACCAATGCCCTTTTCCATCCTCATCAACTTGACACATCGAGATGTAAAGGAAGGAGGGACTAAAGGCATCTACATCAGACTCTGAATAAGACAGGCTTTTCAAACTTTGTCGACCAAAGACCAAAACCACAGATGGACACATTGTGGAGCTGTTACTTGCAGTCGGCCGTGCCCTCCTGGAACACACAGTGGAGACCTCAGCTAAATTCATATTAAATCCTATTAAAACTTTAAACTTGAAGTTGGAGGTTAGATATCTCATGGCAATCTTAACACTAAGAGCGAGGTAAGAAATTACATATTAAAAATATTATCATCTCTTTTATCATGGAAATACAGTGTAAGTTGTTTTTATCACTTACATTCTGATAAAATCATCCACAAATTTCACAAAAATTACTTCAACTTGCTGTTTTACGGCCTCTCCAGTTATATCATCGGACACCTGCAGCTCATACAACATGCACATTGTCCCAGAAGTTTGTTTTAAGAGCAGGGTACAAACCGATGTTAGGTTTTGTGCCCTTAAACTGTGGAATGCACTCAAAAAAATATCACACTCGCTCTCAATTCCAGTGCTTTATTTCTCTTAATCCTTTTATGGGTCTCCTTTATTCTAGTATTTAATTTTCAACTGCTGTTGTTTATGTAGATATGTCAAATTTTTAGGTGTCTGTCAAATCATTTATGTATAGTATCTCATTTTTATTCTGTCTTTGAAACTCCCACAGCACTTTAGGCTACAAGGGTGTGAGGGGTTAAACAGAAATAAAGAAATTATTAAGAAAATCAAGGTGCTACATCAGCCTCCGCCCCAAGGTGTGTACTACCCACCATCAATTAACACTGATAACAACATTCTCAATGCAGTGGCGTAATTCACATCTCTGAGCAGCATAATGTCCAATGACGCATCCATCACCAAGGACACTGGCAACAGACAACTGACAATTTATATTACTCAAATCAGCTGTAATAATTGTGCAAAACAAACAAATCATTCAAAGTAATGCTTCTTGACATTATTAGTTTTTCATTTCATTTCTGCCTCCCTTACTTATAATTGTGTCAGTTTTTTGCCTGCATTTATGAACTCACGTGCCTGTGCTGTTTATTGACACTTGGGTGCCTATAGGGACACCTGGAAAAAAAAAATGAATGTGAAAGTGCCACATTCCCAGGCATTTACAAAATTCTGTTTGATTGGGAATACCTCAGATCTGGTCTTAAACTCATTATTTCTGCCTTGTATGTCTGGCTCCTTTTCAAAAAAATGCTTTGTAATCTTGTGGTTGAGTGTATAACATTGCAGTGTCCCTTTAAATGTAGGGATCCAGGCCTGAATTTCGGGTGATTCCACAATAAACAACTTGGCAATGACTGCCGTCAGGGCAATTGTGTTTCGGTTGACTTTGCTTCTTTCACAGCTGCGGCCCAGACTCCTGTTCTTTTAGTAGCATTTAAGGATAACTTGCTCTGGATCACATAAGCCTTACAGGGGGACACAGAAGGGAAATTACTGAATTGTAAAACAGGTAAAAAGTTTCACATAATTATCACAGTTCTGTGAGAATACACCCACTTACTCATTTCCCCTGCCAATTCTCCTTCCTTGACTTGTTATATCTTCCTCACCTCTCTAACAGGTCTCTAACCTCTTATTCTTTATCATGCACTACCAGCACTGATCCTTCCCAAATTACCATAGGCTACCTAACTTTCCTGTTTGATGTGTGGACCCGTGTCAAAGGAAATGTGAATACATGATTCTTTGTAAATGTGTTCAGCGAGAAGTGTCCCCATAATTGCCTTGTGAATGCATGGAGTTTCTTTTAGTTGGGTTTGGCCATAACAGTTTCTTGGCCCTTTCAAGTGTCCTTGAATCCAAATGATAGAAATAAATGAAAGTGTTGCCTTCAAGTACAGTGACAGCCACTGTGGAGTCAGGGAAACTGGTGAAGTCCAACACCTTACGTATTCATTGGTAATACTTACCATAAGGGTCCTAAGTATCCTGAGGTAATACGTGACTCATTAACTAACTCATTAATGTTTAGTCAATACAGTTAATACATACAAACTCATTAATGTTTAATCAATACAGTGAACGAACTGTGCATGTTACAGTTTTGGTTCATGTTAAAGTTAAAAGACCCTTATTGTAAACTGCAACACTTATGTTAGCAACGTCTTCATTTATACCTCTCTGTTCAGGTTCAGCTGAAAAGCATTATATTGCAGGAAACACGGTTCTGTATTTGTTCATCGTAATGTGGAATCCCCTATACCTGCCAAGAATGACTAACAACTGAGCTGTTCATGCCGGTTAGGTGAACTGGAATCTCAGAGAATTATATTGCTTTTAGTACACAAGCTCAATTACTGCACTGCCCCAAAAAATGATCTTTGGCGCTCAATACAGTAACATGCATTGCGTTCCGTTGGCACAGTCAACGAAACTTAAATACAGTAGCCTTTTCATTCATTGCTGCAGAACAGAAATGAAAGTCAGATGTGATTCAGTGTAACACATGTTTCTGTATCAACACAGAATCCATATAAGTATTTAAAATGTACTTTAGCTAACCTAGCTAGCTAATATTATTTAACTAGCAGTGATGCTGTTCACAAAACCAAATTGTTACACATATCAATACAATGAATTAACATTTTTTAATTAACTGTATTACTTCAAAGCCTCACAATATATAATTGTACAGTAACTTACAACCTCTCAATACTTAACGTTTCCCATGTAATGATGCTAGCTACATGTCTGTAAACAAACAAGGCGTTCCCACATTCTGACAGTGATCACACCCTATTTTGTCTGGAAAATTAGTTGGACAAGGAGTCACTGCCTTCTTTGTTGCATCATTAAGGTTCGCCTTCTGTGTTCCTACTTAAGGGGGAACAGGATTCATTTATATATTACAACAGTTCATTTTACAGTACAGTGTCTAATAGTGCATTATTTATTCATGCTGCTTGTTCCCGTTGTGCGGACTGCTCGGTTGCTACAGTAGCTGGCAAATTAGCCTCCATTCACCAGCTTCCGCTCTCTTACCTAAAGGAAGCTTCAGGAATGACGGCGCCTCACGGAGGAACCGGACAGTAATGGTGACTTCCTCCCCAGCGCTCCGCAGGAGTTGTACCTGTTGGCAGGTGCGAGTCACAGAGAGAGATGACCCTGACAGAAGAGGCAGAACACGGGCAGTCACACCTGCCAAAGAATATCACCCAGTATGCGTAAACTGTAAACTTCCACAGACTGGACATTTGATCTGTTCAACTTTTTTTTTTTTTTTTTTACTGACCTGCGTGCAATCTTGTTGCATTCCCAGTCATTTTCACACACTTTGATCATTTTCAACAAGCACCTTAACCAACTGAGGCACTCCAGAGCCCTGTTAACTTGGTATTTAATGCAGTCCATGTGCTCAACACTTGAGCTATGTTTGTCTCCCCAAAAGAACATTTTATAAAATGCATGAATCTAATTACAGAAAGATGTATCACCTTAGACAGGCCAACATCACAGCATTTTTGCTCTGCAATAGCTCCAGATCATGTTATTTGATTTCTTTCTCGATCTCCAATAGGCTCAGGTCATATTTTTTTTTAATGGGGAGATCTCCTTTTTACTCAAATATAGCCTCAGACCATGTTAATTAACAGGGAGATTTACTCTGGTTCCATCACACAGTCAGAACATGTGTTCCATGCTTCATAGGTTCTTTTTATACATGGAGTCCTCATAAAACTGAAGATCATATCTTAAACAGTGCCTTTTATGTCACACTGTTAACACAATGATGTCACAGTTAGAGCACATGCTGTTGCATGACATTCAGGTCATTGTGAGAATACATGCTGTTATATGACTATGAAGTCACTGTTTGAACACATGAAATGGTTATCACATCACAACAAATATGACATCACACTCACCACTTCCTCATGAGTGGCATTTTCTACATTAATACCATTGACCTGAAGACATAACATCAATAAATGCATTAAAAATGTAACATTTTAATTAGAAAATATGTAGGCTATTGTCATCTTTCTGCAGCAAAGGGATCATAAGAATATCTGAAAATTGTCAACATGTATGAAATGCTACAATTCTGAACACATATTTTTACTTTCCTTTTATGGTGTATCAATCAGAATAAATAATTTTAATCATCATATGTAGATCTTCTCCTTACCTACTATTCCTATTCTTAATCAAATTCAGCAAAGTGTGGTTTAAGCCAATAAAGTGTACACTCTTCTATACAGAGGTTTGTTTTACAGCATATACTGTACATACACATATATAGATAACCTGACCTACATTAATGCATCATCTGTACGCTCAATCAGTATACAAAGAAACCAAAGATTTTAAACTGGACATTTTCAAGATTATCAGAGATTCTTAATGCAAACATGGTCAAGGAGTCATTGTAACCTCAAACATGGGTCAGTAGCAGTGATCACCACAGAATACCATGAGAAACTGTGCCGCTGATTAATTCAAATGCTAACAGCTACCATGCCATTTTACAGCCCAATCACAGCAATAAGATGTGTAAACAATTACAGTAAGTTAGTTCCACTATAGTTCCACTTTATACGTACTTATTAAACTTCAGGCTCCTCTCATGAAATCAAAGGTTAACATGGTATAATAATAGAAAAAGAGGGTCTGGCAGAATACGCCCATTAAATGGCTCTGCCAGTTCTTCTTTAGATGCAGGACAGTTACTATGAACCACACTGACCTGTATCATGGCGTCTCCCACAAACAGCATTTCCGTTTGATCTGCTGCAGGCATGAGGCAGGGAGATCAAAGGTTAATGGAAAATTCAGGAAATAATTACATATTTCATGCATCATTGTGTCACGCTAATCTGCAGCAATACCCCCGAGCAACCAGGAACAAAACAAACCTCAGCCTGAGGCACAAAGCGCAGAAGCTCTCAGGGCCACGATGCATTCAGAGACCAGCTCATTAAAAACAACACAATGTCTTCAAAAATCATTTCATATTTAGATCTCAGCAATTCTGAAAGCTGGTTTTGTACTGCACATATCACACTAGCAGTGCACTGATAGAATCATTTAGAAGAAATGTTGATTTAATGAGAGAGATAATGAGGACAGTAACCCTGCTCAATTAGCATGAAAAGAAGAGAATAAAGAATTTTATCCTGAAATAAAAAATAGAGGGATCATTTATGACTTTTTCCACACACAATTAACTTCAAAAAATATTTTAAACAGAAGGAATATTTAAACAATAGCCCTCTCAGGATAATATATCTAATTAACACTTGGTACTGCAATAGTCACAGCTATGGGGCCCTCAGCAGCAGAAAAACCCAGAACAACTAACAAATGCAGAGGTCAGGGGCTATTTTGGTATTTTGGGACAGTGCAAACCTGAAATGAAGTACTGAGTTTCTACCTTGCTTTTTGTAAAGACTCCGACATACTCTTACCACAAATGCAAAGGGAAAAGTGTAATCAAGGGGTAATACCAGAACTTCTGACAGGGGGGTGATTATGAGAAAAATTAAAGACTTATTGAATAGACAGGGGAGACCTCCACACACAGACAGCCCTACAGTTACAATATGATATACATATATTATATATAGCTAGGTATTGCTATATATAGCTAGGTAGCTGACTCTCAGAGGTATGCACAGCAGAGAAGTGAGAAAAGCACAGGCAGAGTTCAGGTAATACACTATACATAGTATATTGCAGTACATTGCTATTGTATGCTATATATTGCTGTATATAGTATATTGCTATTATTTCTTTTGCTACAACTCCATTGCCTTGTGTTTAAGGTTTAGAAATGGACATATAAGAAATTTTTAATTAATTCCTGACCCATCCAGACATTTGCATTTTGAACCTTCCACACACTCGCTGAAATGATACAACCTGATACTGCTTTCAGACAACTGAAACCTCACACCAGCTGTTCCCTGTACATTGAAGGGTGCTGGTGCTGAAGACGCATGTCCTTAAATTAATGTCCTGATTAACTCTTCCTGTCAGGTGGGTGTTAGGCAATAACAAAAGTGTACTGGCATTAGCCAGAATAATGCTGTGTTTGCCACCTCGTCAGACTTTCCTGCCACAGCAAAATCTGCCACGTAAGGCAAACCAAACCTGTTTCGCTCCCGTCAGAATCTGGCTGCCTAACTTGCTGGCAGCATTAGTATTTTATGAGTCTGAGCACAAAGGAGTTGAGCATTGTTAATTATACTCAATGTCCTGTACCTTTTGAATGGAGAGTGTTGCATTGCGGGTTTGCTGACTTTTGAGTCGTTCATATTTTGGAAATTTTTTATTATTAAATTATTTTGTTTGTAACACATCTCTGCTAACACACAAAACGGGCTGTACCTGTGTTGTGGTTCTGTGAGGTGAGATGTACGTAAATAAGGGTGTGTCTTGGAACTGGAACAAAGGTTCTTTCACAGGTGAAGCAGCAAGCATCCTTTGTCACACACTCTTTATGAAACAGGCTGTCCCAGGCCATTTGGCCTTTGCACCAAGGGAACAAGCCATACTTAAATACCAAACACATGATTTGGGGAGGCCCTTTGATTACTGGCAGGGCTTGCATTTGTTACATATGTTTTTGCTGCTTAAATAGGGCCCTTAGAGAGTGTCAGAGGAGGCTAGCAAGGCTAAAATGTCTAACTGGGTTTAACGGCTTATTCTCATCGATAAATTTAGGATTTTATTATAGCTGGGTAGCTGCCTATCAGAGGTATAGACAAGGGAGGAGGGAGGAAAGCACAGTTCAGGCAATACACTGCAGTGCTTTTTTTTTTTAAAAAAAAGGAGAACATATTACAAGTTGGAAGTTTTTGTGGAAAATGGGAGCTATGACATATTACAGATACATGGCTGAACACAGAGAACAGGGATTAGTACAACATTGTAGGGTATGAGCTGTTCAGAAAAGATTCAACCAGTAAAAGAAGAGGTGGTGTAACACTGTGCATAAAAGAAAACCTCAGTGCACAAAAAAAAAGCATGAACTGACTTCTTAAATCACAGCAAAGATATAGGTTTAATCACTGGGGGGAAACTCAGGCCTAAATGTAGGAATATGTTATTGGCCACCAGGATCAGATCATAATATGTTCTCAGACAAAAAAAAAAAAATTGACAGGAAGGAGACTTTGGGTGAATTGGTCAGGAAGTGGACAATTTGAGAAGGTGTTGTAAATGTTTTTAGGCAGCGTGTTACCTCCCCTACTAGAGGCAATTCATGCCTTTACTTTTTTGTAATAATCCTTATTCAAATTGCAGTACTGATGTAGTGGAGCCTCTGGGATCTAGCGACCAAAACATAGTCACATTCAAGGTATGCTAGAAAGTCAAAGCAAAGATTTTTAATTTTAGACCTGCTCATAATAATGAGATTAAATCTATGCAGCATTGACTGGGTAACACTTATGCACTGCAGAACTGTGAATGAGAACTATTTCAAATTCAAAGAAATATTCTCAATCTGCAGATTACATTTGGATAGAGTCTTGGATAGGGCTCTCAAGATAGAAAGTCAAAAAGGAGGTTAAGTGCATCAAAAAAGTGAACGTGTTTTGCTTTATAACAATACAGATATTGCAGATGCAATGTGCACTTTGCAGGGAGCTTCACCAGGGAGGTGACTACATGTTTGCCTTGAGTTAGATCTGATATGCAG
The DNA here is from genome assembly GCF_013368585.1 of Megalops cyprinoides. Taxonomy (NCBI): domain Eukaryota; kingdom Metazoa; phylum Chordata; class Actinopteri; order Elopiformes; family Megalopidae; genus Megalops; species Megalops cyprinoides. The sequence goes on from NC_050594.1 coordinate 11,294,893, forward strand.
GAAACATTAGATAAAACTGTAGGAAGAGCGTGAGACAGGCAGAAGACAAAGACAACATCTCTAAACCGCATCATCAGCCAGACTTGTCAGCTCACTCGACCAAGCGGAACCTGTCCGGTGCTGCCGGCCATTCCCCAGTCAAGCAGGTGTTCCCAATCGTCACATAACAAGCGGCTGTGCTTACAGATGGCAACTCGGGAGCAGCAAGAGACTGCTTCTGATGCCGACCCGCCTCAACTGCAAGCCTCCCTCTCCTCTCTCTCTAGAGACAGCGACTCCAGTGACAAGTGAGAGTCACCACAGACGGTCTGGTGGGAATCAGCAACCTCTGCTAATGAGGTCCAGTTACCTCTGCCGCTGCAGCCACTTCACCCCACATCAAAACCAGACCTCATAACTGTATAATTTGCCAAGGCAGCCAAAAGACTAAGTGTGTGAAGTTGTGTTTGCTCAATAAACTTCCTGTCTTCTCTCTTTCCATGCATGCCACATGCTTACTCCCTCAGTGTGGTGGTACAATCATGAGGGATAGGTTACAATTATTCTTGGAATAAAACCTGACCATAAAGAACAATCAGCATGGTTTCCACAAATGGAGATCGTGCTTAACAAATTTTCTTGACATCTTTGAGGGAACTTCTAAATGGGTTGACTTAAATCGGGTTTACGTGTGTGTGTGTGTGTGTGTGTGTGTGTGTGTGTGTGCGTTGTATACATCTTTGTATAAACTACTCATTCAGAGTTAATTTGTACTTTGCATCAGTCACTGCTACTTCTTTCCTTTTACAGCATGTGTTTGTGGTCATGTTTAAGTTAAGAAAGCAAGCCAGTACCTAATTTTTTGGAAATCTCTGAAAGTCACTCTCTCTTACACATACTAACAGAAAAGCTCTTCCTCTTCTGAAAAGTGCTCTGCAACTTTTCAGGTGGATAAAAAAATACACATTTTACAGCAGTTCTGAGGGGATCCATTGCATTCATAATAAACAATCCCTACCTATACACATCACTACAGAATGGAACACTGTGAGATATGGGATTGCGCGTTGATCTATCACTGTAGAATGGCATGTCATTTGATCCCGGATCTGATATGGTATTGTGTGGATGGAGTCTTTGGGGGAGCTCCAACGCAATCTTACCAGCTTGATCTTTGAAAATCTTTGAAATGACAACTGGCACTTTGTGTTCAGCTCCCCCCTGCAAGACACAAATGCAAATTAATGTTTAAAGCTTTACAACCACCCTTTTCTGATCACAATCGAGGAGGTGGAGTTTAACATAGTGCTCTTGAGAATTTTCTCATCCTCAATGTGACAAATCAGATGACCTTGCTTGCATCAGTACTCAAATGGGCTACACATGATTGATTATTGTTTAGAATAATAAGAAGAATATAAGGTCAACACGTTTATGTCAAATATTTCAAATTTGTGATAGTAGAAATGGTGTAGATAAGCCATACAAAGCTGGAATTTATGGCTGATTACTTTTTATTCACATGCAATGCATGACCAGCAGTGCCATTTACAATCCAGAGAGCAGATTTTAATCGAAGAGGGCCTATTGCTTATCTGTGATGCTCTGACTCACTGTGTGATTATATCCATGAAGACAATAATAATGATGAAAAAAGTCATTCAACCTACTTTGATACTCAGACCAAAGCCCCCGACAGCCTGTCTTCGAAGCACAATGGTTCTGCGCTTTAAAAAATGGGAATTTTGTTTGGTAAAACAATGATAACAATAATGTAATGCAGTGCTGTATAATCTGCTAATATGTCATGATGAAGAGACATTGTGCTGGGCAAATACATTTTCTTCATACAAAAAAACAGCACAAAAACTTCAAATTGTAAACAAGCATCAAGACCTGTCATCACTGTGGTTTGTAATATGTGAGTAATGCCTGCTGCCTTCATGCCGATTGGCTACGTAGACTATGCTCTGATTGTTTAAGGACCTCTTGTAACAGGAAGTTACAATGATTCCCCTCCTGACATTATAGCGCTCAGTAGTGCTTCATCAGTTATACTGAGACTCTCAGCAAGTCAGTTCTGTCCTGAAAATCATCACCAGTCTTTCTGATCCTATTTCAATCCTCAACATTATCACTAGTCTTTCTGATCCTATTTTCTAATTCTGTCTCCACACTTTTGCCATCATCCCCTGTCGTGTGATGATTACCATATGAAAAAGGTCTGAGTGACAAATTACCTGCAATTTCAAAAATCAACATCACAGATAACAAAATAATATGCCATCCAGCAACACTTTGGCTGTAGCTCTGTGTTTGATAGATCTCGACTTGTAATATTCCCTTTGGTGTAGAAAAAACCTCAGTACTTACATTTGAAAGGGATTCACCTCCGCTGACACACACCACATCCTGTTTCTGAATGGTTAACACTTCTTTTGCTAACTTCAGACGGATATCATAGGTATTTCCATTCTCTTCATTATAGAGCAGCGCTATTCCAGTTTTTGTCTGTGGAAAAAAAAGAGAATTTTGAAGGTACAATGACTTGGGAATAGGATTGCAAATGACGCACAGTTCTAACTACTGATTAGTTCATGGCTGAGATGGGCGATTATCAATTAAATGTTGTCAATGGGGTATGATATATGTTCAAGGTAACTAAGTTTTCCACCCTTTAATAGAATTTCGCTGTTCTAAAACATGCAATAATCACATTAATCTTTACAGATTACATGCAAAAAAATAACAATAAACAGGATACGTTTCCTCAAAAAAATCATTTTAGGCTTCTTTGTGTTTCTATGCCTGTTAACGCAAGCTGTCATCATGGCTAATCACCAATACACCTATGGTGTTTACCAGCAGGTTCCTCCTGACAAACTCATTCCATCATTAGTATCTCTTGGTAAGCCAATGAGGGTTTGGGTTTGGTGTTAGTTGTAGTATTTACAGAACATTTTACATTTTACGCGGTTTTGATTCATTACAGACGAGTCAAGTTTCCTAATCTCTCCAAGCATCAGAAACAAATTATTAGAAAGTATTTGAGAGCACTAAAAAAGATGTCTCTCATTTACTTTGTAAAAAAAATAAGCGCAGTGAAGTAAAGATGTGAAGATTTAACTGTTTGGTGATTTCATTGTACTGGAGTTGTCAGGGCACAGGCAAGGACTCAGGCGCGGACCACGAGAACTCCAGAATCCAGGCGTTTATTAACAGAATCGCAGAACAAGCAGGCAGTCCAAAACAGGCAGGGTCAAAATACCAGGAAGGCAGTCCAAACACAGTCAGGAATCAAAGCCGGGGACAGGCAGGGTCAAACCAGGTAGTCAGGAAGATCAGGTGAACAAGGCAGGACAGCAGGCAGGAGCAAGGTCGAAGAGCAGGCAGGGTCGATTCGGGGAACAGCGATCAGGCAGAAAACACGGCGGGAACGAGACAGGCAAAAACACACTGCGACGAACTGGCAACAAGACAGAGACAAGCAGGGTAGATATAGGGCTGGGCTGACGAGGAGATGTGAAGCAGGTGTGTAAGCAGGCAGGAGGGGATGATCGGGTGGGCGGAGAGTAGGGCAGGGCTAGAACACAAGGAAAACAAAAGCACATGGACAGGGAAAAACAAAACACAATAGCTAGGGGGCGGGAGCACTGAGAGGAGTTAAAAACAAACAAACCAACCATTAAACAAGCAATTTTATTTTTTCACACCTCGTGCACACACACAAAACGTACGACTATCATAATGTACCGTAAAGTTAATAAAGCACTTTAAAGATTATGCATTTTTGCATCTTCACACTAACATTCCTACAATCTATGTTTTATTTAAGGCAATACTCCTCTGACACTTAACTTTGTGCTACTTGTACCAAGTAGATGTGGAAGAACTAGTCCTAAAACAAATATTAAACATCATGTCATGTCCTTTTTCTTTGGGGGGGCACAGCATCTGCAGTAGGCTTTTCAAAGTCGTAGCTACTTCTTATAGCAATGATGGAATAAGCATGTGTCAGAAGTTAAAATAAGTTATAAACATAACTGACCAGTTGTTGGATTGCAGTCTCAGTTGAGCTGGGAAGACTCATTTTTCTATTGCTCTTTCCTCTGGGAGCACACTCTCTCTCCCTCTCTCTCTCTGTCTCTCTCAGGCCTTGCCAACAGGGAAACTGGAAACGTAATGTAAATCTCCAGCATGATGCCTCCTTCTGCCCCAAATCTGAAGTATTTTGGGGCTGATGTAGAAAGGGGGAAAGGAATCATGAGTCCCTTAGGCGTTGGTGGGCTATTGGGAAATCCCAGATAAAGATTTTTTGTCAACAATTTACTACTCATCATCATGAGGGTGATGGGGGACCTAGAGTGCAGTATATAGTGTAGGCAAAGGGGGCCCTTATGCAGACAATATTCATCCTAGTTTCCAAAATTCCAATGCATTTAAGGAACTTTTATTCCAAGGAGAACTAAATGCTTTTTGAAGTTTATAAAGCTGGCAATTTTTTTTTTTTCCCCACTGGTGGCCATGCTTATTACCATGTGGACACACATTCTCTCTACCTCTGTGTTAACAAATATTACGGCATGCCTTGTATGCCAAGCAAATCCTCCATATGTAGGAGGAGCCTTGCCCAATCAATCAATCCATTTCGGCATCTGCAATTTATGTTAAACCAAGCATTGGAACAGAGTAGCCATGTCTGCATGGAAGCAGAGCTACCCTCACAGTCAGTCTATGACAGACCAGCAGCCAAAATGTGAAGACACACTGTTAATTCCTAACCTTCCTCAAGAAGAGTCTGTTTTTTGTTATTATTACAGCCATGCACTGCTTAACATCCACGATACGTTCTGTGAAATAGGACATTATGTGATTTGGACATTGTGCGAACACCATACTATATACTTAGCAAACCTATATGGTGTAGGCTACTGTAGCCAAGATACTGTAAACATACAGTACCGTACTGTATTTCAACTAATGTATCTGGTAAAGTACAGTGTAATTTATGGGTTAAGTTGGTTAATACTGTACAATACTAAACATAATACACATTAATACACTGTACCATTATACGCCCCGGCAGCGCAATCGCTTTATTTTCAAGAGACAAGAGATGCACGTGTTGCGTGAGGGAAGCATTGCCTTCACTGCATCCGGTTACGTCCACCACGTCCTGCTCTGCGATCAGGATTTAAAACTTTATTATAACCTTATGGGACAATGGACGTATATGTGAACGGACTTTGTCCAAATGGACGTTAAGCGGCGCATGACTGTAATTGAACCATTTATTTTATTTATTTATTCGTAAAACATGCTAATGCACAATGACTGATCCTGAATGCAGACTACAAATAGCAGTGAAAGCCTACACAGACCCTTGCTATTGCCATGAAAAACATCCCACTCCCTGTACTACCATTCAGACAAACACCCCACACAGAACCCTGTTATACAATTAAAACATATATCCCACTTGGAAACCTGTTATACCATTAAAACACATACTGCACACAGAAGCCTGTTACACCGTTAAAACATATTTTATACAAAACCCTGCTGTGCCCTTAAAACCGATACCCTACACACATCTAAGATCCTGCTGTGAACTGAATATCTTCACAGACGACTGCAGAGGAAGCTCTACAGCTCAGAATGCCCAGCCCTGAATCAGTAACTTATAATCAATGAAAGTATACCACATATATCATAACATACCATTTTGGCAAATGACGTCTTAAATCCCCGGGGTTCCAACATCTCACACCCAAGACCTGAACTCACAGCCCCAGAATTCCCCACTGAACTGCAAGCATTAACAAGCAATCCAGCAACGCAGCCCCTGCAGCCACAGAGAATCACGCAATCTAGAAAGATTCGAATACCCGTGCACACTTGCTTTCAACATTCATGCTCATCACAGTCTCCAGAGTTATAAAGAATCTGAGCAATCAAATCTCAGTAACGGTTAACAACATGCTGACAGATATTGCTGAAGTAACTACCTCTGGTAATGTGTGTATGTACATTTTACTATGAAATGGATTGTTTCTCTGCATTAGGCTGTGCATAAGGAATATACAAATTGCCAATTTTTGACCTTATTTAGAAGACTGCAAGATCATGAGTTATCTCTTAATTAAATACATTTTAGTAACTTAAAATACATAGTCTGATTTCCAGTTAGATAATTCACACTTTGATTTACTGATTGCAATTCTGATTGTTTTGGTTAAGATCCGAGAAGAATAAACTCATGCCGACTCCTGACATTTCATGTTTGCTTCTCAAATTACATTAAATTATTGATGTTGATTCATTGATCTGTGCACTTTATTCAGAGGGGTAATGGCAGAAAGCCACACTATGATTTTGGCGACCGATCTCTCATACAAACTCTAAATGGAATTACCCATAACACTCAAACAGGAAGTACACAAAAGATGAGAGGAACAAATAAGGGCTCACCTGCTGGGGCAAATGAAGGGTTTTTAACAGGAATCAATATTTTATTGAGAACTATAGTGCTGCTCCTTTCACACAGCACAATCTGAAAGGGAACAGCTCTGCAGCAGGTCTGCAATCAATTCCAGACTAATTTGTAAAAACTATTTCCAGGCGGAGCGCTGCCCTTGTAATGAAGCCAGGGTAAAAGCATTCTCAGACATGTCTGACTCATACTCCCCCTATTTTGTTTGCTGGTGTGTCCTCTATTTTCAGTTTTGCTCAAATCCATCTTCCATCTGAAGATGTACAGTCGTAATTATCTAATCATGCAGACGGATTACTATTTAACACGTTACAGAATTTGCACCCTGTATCCTAAATGGCTTTCTGTAGCAAACACACAGCAGGACACATGCCTCGGGACAATCTGCTCCTCCGTACATGCAAATATGTCGCCCCATAGCTAGAAAAATTAACTAAAGGCAGACAGTGATGCAGCATGCATCATACCCCAACAAAAGCCATATGTTATGCACCAATGAAGAGCATTTCAAAGTAGGGAAAAACCTCTGTGGGAAGCATATTCTGCATCCAGTTCTCATGACTGGCTCTTTTTATTCACAGACAGTAAACGCAGGCAACTGTCTGCTGACTCAATCTATCAATCAAGTTTTATCTGATATAGCATACTTATAAAATACATTAAAACTGAGCTTCAAATATGCCATGATAGAGATAAAAATGCACAGCATACTGATCCACATGACATAAAAATACAGTGCAAGGTTTGACAATAATGCTTGGGCTGACATTCTACTTTGAGAGACACTTGAAAGACCCCCTAAGATCAAGGGCTCTCAGAGAAATACAGACACACTTGTGTACCCCCCCCAAAAAAAAAAAAAAACTGGTCTGCAGACATGAACTCTGCACCACACCTCAATAGTCATTCAGTTCTTATTTTATAAAAATTGGACTCAGTGCAAGAAAAGGAAAAGGAATACCACAAAGAGGAAATCAGCTAGGTTATCTATGTCAACAGAGATATGTAAAATTGATATATGCTATACAAAATATGCTGTTGAAAAAACAATAAATATATAGGCACACATGAGTACAAATGATCTAAATGTAAAAAGGTAGAAAATTTCACCTCAGCCATCTTGTATCCACAGATATACTTTTCCCTCAAATGTAACTCAACTTTTTGGTAAATCAGACTCAGCTGAGCTGAGCTGAAATGAGCGAGAATGTGCATTGTCTCTGTACTGTTTCTCCAGGCCATGGACAAGGGCAGAGACCTTCACATCACGGCTTTGACCCACATTACTGCAGAATATGCTCATTCCACAGCGCTGTATGCAGGATGGAAATTTCACACAGATGTAAACACGGTGTAAAATCCTTGCTTATGTGCAGCTGGTGCAGTGTGTGTTCTCCTTGCATGTTGGTTATGTTGTCTACAGTTCAGTCACATGATAAATCTTTCATGTCAAAAGCAATCAATCACCAGTTCTGCAGGCTTCAGCTAATACAAACTGTATTAATTATAGAGTACATATTAATATTTCCATTCAACATTCTTGTCTCCTATATCAAAGCATGGTGAGTAATGTTCTAAGAGATGGAAAATGACAGAACAGTTTCAGGACCTATCTTTCGGGAAAGAATGTGTGTGTTCCAAAAGCTGTACATCCTATTCTATACCCGTAAACTATCCCATCCCTGTAAACTATTTCAAAAGTAATCTTCTTTATCTTTCATTGATGTGAACTACTACACATCAAAAGCCAGAAAATCCCTCCACATAGAGGACAAGTAGCATTTCTGTTCTAATCACTGAAATGTAATCCCTCACTGAATGCCTTTCAGTACAATAAAACTTTGAAGACAGAGACAATTGCCCCACAGTACAGACGTGACTGCTGTTTCAGCAAGTTCACCTGCATCCTCACATTTAGCCTCCCATATTTATAATCTTTTAAGCCCCTTTCTCCCCATCCTGACCTGTAATTGCCACAGATCAATGTCATTCCAAAGAAAAGTTAAATCACAATAAATTGCACAAATTTCAGACACAACTTCCCAGCCCAGAGAGGGTTGACATTCATGGAAAGAAAATGGTCACTTGCCCAAGTTGGTACCAGGAGGCTGCCAGGTCTCTCAATCAGGTCAGGGGGGCGACTCCCGGCCACGTTCATCTCCCATGAAGCCGCACACTGGCAGGACTGAATTCACAGAACACGTTATCTGTCATCCACTCAACAGCTCCGCGACGTCCTCATGCCCCTCACAGCAGGAGGCACATAAAGGCGGAGAGGAGCAGCACGCCTCTCCGCCTGCAGACTGCGAGGAATTCAATCAGACTCTTTCCCACGTGCCACCAGGATCGCCTCAATGCTTTCAGTTTGGCGGGCTGGGAACGTGGGATTTTTTTTATTTTTTATTTTCACTCCCCCTTGATGACAGAGCAGGGGAGCCCTCACACGAGAGCCCTGCTCTCTTTATGAGAACGGACCGCTCCTCTGCCGCCGCCGCTGCTGCTGGCACAGACTGCCTTGCATTCTTGTTACTGACACCGCTGTGAAAATCCCGCGGCAGTATTGCGCAGACACGCAGCGAGACTCCTGTGGTAATTAGAGATATCAAAGAGGAGAGACACGGTTCAGCGTACCCCTGCGCTACCTCTTCCGCCTGCTGGCGCTCCCGCTCTGCTCCCGATCGCTGTGCGGAGACATTTCTGCCCGCGGTTCACCTTAACTGTGACGTGCCTGCGACTGCAACGAGTCGCTGTTAACCCTCTCCCATCTTGCCGCAGCACATCTCTCTGCTGGAGATTTCGTCCTTGCTGGAGCCTCTCTTTTTTTAGTGACTCCATCAGGTTATAAAGGCCCTCTTTCCTGCATTCCATAAGCATGAGTAACAACTAACAGAACTGCCATATAACCGCAAACTCTACATTTTTGGCAATGTTCCTCTCAGCTGCAGATCAAGCTCCTCAATTCAGCATACTAATTCAGTCTGTTTTTTTTTTCTTTTAATCTCTTAAACACAGTTTCTATTGTTGAATATTCAGTCCCCTTTCAGTTGCCATTCCACCATCAGTCCATAGCCCCTTAATCCAAGGGGCAACCTTCCCTCACTACTATTGAACATAAATTCTGAAGGATAGTATTTTCATTTTTATATGAATTAATACACAGGCTGTACTTAAAAACTAAAAAATACAACTAATTAAACCACAATTAAATATACTTACGTGCAATTACATGTAAGAAGATTTTCAGTTTACATTTCATTGCAATCCGATAATTGTTCAAGAGATTCTGATTCAGGGATCAGCTTGGATTGATTACTGCCATATTTACCTGCACAAACATCCTTAGTTAAAGCTTCTTTTTTCAGATGTGCCTGCTTTTTTCAGCTGCAGCTAACCATAAACAGATAAATATAAAGGCAGGCTTTTCTGCAGTTTTAGAGAACATATATCAAAGTGAAATCCAAGTAAATGCACATATTAGTAATCAATCTGAATCAATTTTGTAAATGACTACAACTTTATCATCCATGGTAATACTGCTAGCCACCATTGAAAAATCAGTAACTTCATAAACTGTAGTGAAAAGATTTTACCTATCCCCTCTGCTACGCAGCTATAGCCCCTCATAAATCTGATCTGCAATCACTTCAGGCCAGATCTAGGATACAAGACGGGGGATAATTCCAGAACTAGGCAATTTAAAATGCGATGCTAACAGTTGGGATGATTTCAATACACTTCTATTGATGGTGTCACTCCCAGTTGGTACAGCTAGGGGGCATAGTAGAGTTTAGCATCTGAGGCCTGTAGTACATTTAAAACCTCTGGCCAAGTTGACTGGAGCTATGCACAACTGCAGAGTGGGGAATACAAAGCCAGGGAGACTGCAAGAGGTTTTGGATTTTGGAGACCTGCTTGCTGCCCATCTGTTTTTAGAATGGGTGATATCAATCTTAACTGAAAGTGGGGGAAGCCATCCAGTTTATAATGACCCCAGAAATGCCCCTGTTAATTTTCAAACAAAGATGGAGTAGCAGACAGAGTAAATGCAAGCCAACGGTGCAAGCTCCTGCGCTGCGCAAATAGTCAGGGTCCAAAAAAGGGACAGTGATATTTTATTTTGAGTTGACTGTCAGTGACGTAATGATCTTGATGACATTATAATGATATTATAAAAGACACCTACCCGCTGCCTTCAACGGTTGACACTCTCGATGCACTAGGAGCTTCTGAGTGGTTGTCCTGTATAAACCTTGCCAGCAGGTAGTGGCAGATTGAGATTGATGCTTGTCATAGAAGAAAGACTGCCTTCACAACTAAACATGACATATACGGACAACTGCACAATGTTGCCTGTAGGTAACACACGTACGTTTGCCCTTCCACACACACAACAACAAACATACTGTACCATAATGTGATGCTTCATGGTGAAGGTAAAACAAAAAAGAAATTTACAGTTAGTTATATGACCACCAACAACACCTTTTGAAATCACTTTTGGTCAACATGCAGCACGTGTATGGCGGTCCTTTCATGTATTTGAAAATTGCAAAGAAGCACTTCTCAGGTATTTCCCATACAGTAAAGACTGATTCACAATTGCAGGTGGGTAAAGATGTATTTTTTATTTTTTTGCATCTTATTTAAATGTATGTATACAGTGCGAATTTTCTCTAATATGTGTTTGCTCAAAGCAACAATGTATCAGAGTGGAAGTTCAATGCAGAGTGTGACTATATTAGAAGATTGCATAAAGTTCTCAAGCAAACACTGAGACTCTTGAGCAATCAAATGGGCCAGCAATGGACTCTTCGTTAAACCCTGCTCCTTTCAGTTACTGTTGCTAAATTGGACCAACTATCACAGCTCATCACAGGCATGGAGAAAATAGAGGATATACAGTATGTATTTCACTGATCGACCGTCGTCAGGACGTGTTACATATATTTTGGTATTTCATTTAATCTAATCGTTGCCAAAAGGCAAACTGCCAAAATGCAGTTTACTGTGGAAGGCTACATCCACGACGTGAAATCATCAAAAGATTTTAACGCAGATGGGAAGGGGATTGAGATGACTGTTATGCTGTGTAGCTACCAAGCTACATCTGTTAACAGTAATTAAAGTTAATATTTGGACATTTATAGCGAAGTTAACGTTTGCAAATGATAAGATAAAGCGTAAAGTTGTCGTTGAATGGTGGTATCGATTCAGTAACTAGGCCTACCTAGCTACCGACGTACTTAATGTGAATTTTCAGCTTCTTACTAACCGACAACTTGTTACAATGTGTACACGATTGCAGATAAATTCAGTGACAAATAAGGTATTATTTACAACAACGTTTCGCTTACCTTGGAGCAAATGTAAATGTCTTTTCTTATCTCGGCTGGGTTTAAGACCACACACACAAAGCGAAGCCTTGCCTGTTTTTCATCATTGGTGTAACCCAATATCGCCATCTTGGTTGATGGCAACATAATGATCCCATCGTTTTCGCTGCTAGTGGACTGCTCCGGGGTCCGGAGTTTTTTGTTTGTTTGTTTGTTTGTTTTGGAGTGAACGTTTTGTGCGTCAAATTTGAGATATAGATATTTTTGGATTTTCAGACAATAAATTTGTATTGGGCTTACGCAGAAGCTGCAATTCATAATTGTTATTTGCCAACAAAACTGAGATCCAAGAAGTGGTACCATCGAATCCTCTTCTATGTGATGAATTTTAGAGTTGTAGAGATTAAATCATTTTACTCCCATATCGTTCTTGATTGTACAATATTTCTTGAAGGTAACATACCTGATGTCTTGATGAATGCCAGTAATGAAATAATTGTTAACTTTTCTATGTGTATATATATATTTATATATTTTTTAATAATATATATATATGTATTTTTTTTTTGGAATGTATGAATTTGCATTTGAGGTTCTGCACTATTATGCTAGGTATTTCATTAAATATTATTTCGTTTTATAAAACACTCTTCTGTTTCTTTTTTTCCCTGAAATTTGATTTGTTTTCTTTAAGATAGCTTGCTTCATGTACCATCAGAAAAACAAATCTTTTTTTTTTTTTTTTTTCCAACAACGTTCTTTCTTCTGAAGACCTATATTGTTTGTCCTGGCAAATATTCAGTGGGTGATGTGTGTAGTAGTGTATCTATACAATATAGCAATGTTCAGTAGGACATTTTGAGGAACATGTACAGTGGCTTGGTGAGGTATTGGGTAGGTTAAAGAGGACACAAATGAAAATCAAGCCAGAAAAGTGTATTTTATTTTCTAGGAGAGAAAATAAGGAAGGAGCTGCCACTGACCCCCACACAGGTAGAGGCTGTGATCTCGGCCAGTTACAAGGGCTGTAACAGACTTGTGAAGTTTAGCATTCCACTACAGATGTTTTGTGAGAAGGATTTGGTAGGGTAGCACAGCTGTTGCATATGTCAACTGAAAAGAAGACAGCTTATCATTGGGATTGTCATTGCCAAACTACACTTGATGCATTGAAACACACAGTGATTACTGCACTGGTACTGTTGTACTCAGACCCTATCAATCTGTTTACAGTAGTAAAGATGCTAGTGACAGAGGTTTTAGGGCTGTGCTATCATAAGTACAGAAATAGAGAACAGGTCTACTACCACTACCACAGTCTGTGCAAGCAGGACCCATACCAAATTAGAGAGAAATTATGCCACTACCAGGAAGGAACTTTTGGCCATATTCGCTTCTGCCCACTGTACTTTAGACTTATTTGCTGGGTCAAGAGTTTTTTTCTGCACACTGAACATATTTTCCTGGGGTTATTAAATAATCTTGAGGGCGAAGTTGCAAAGGGGTTAGAAAAACTTTCATTGATTGTGTGATTCAGCATAGGTCAGGAAACTGATCCTAATGCTGACTCTCTCTTGTTGACCTTTAGACTGTTGTATTCTCTGCAGAAGAAAGAAAATGTACTTGTTGTATTTTATTCATCATTTGTTCTGTTAACCCTGCCATCATTCTACATTTTCATAAGAAGCAACGTGGAATACTTCTTGGTGCCGCACTGGTAAAACGAGTGACTGTAAATGTACTTACCAAGATCCTCTTTACTTTGGCTTGTTGGCATAAATTGGTCTGACAGGTTGTGGCTGACATTTGTCGTCAGATCATGGTACGTTTGCTGGCTGGTATGCAAGGTCCCTGCTCTCTCCTCGTCACAGTGGAATTCACTCCTGTAATTCCTGGTTTTCTCTCTCTCTCTCTCTCTCTCTCTCTCTCTCTCTCTCTCTCTCTCTTTCCCTGCCTGCTTGCATGTGGTTCTACCCATCCAGCAAGACTTTTAACCATGTATCCATTTGCTTGATCTGTATCCATAGAATTATTGTTTTTGTTTAGATAAGTAGAATATGTCTAACCTTGCATAAGGAAAGACACTTCTAATAAGGATATTTTTATTACAGTTAATCAAAAGCTGAAGAATTTATTGTTTCTTTAACATGACTAACTACCATAGTGGGGGTTCCTTTTCAATTAATTTGTATGCCCATTGCAAGCTCACTGTCTTATCTATTAGCTTTTCCTTCATTGCTGTTTGGTTAAGACTCCAAGGCATATTCGATGATTACCAGTGTTAAATTGGTTAAATTGGTTGTAAATTGGTTAAAAGGCCATGTTATGCCTGCACCTCTCTCATGGGCGCCTCCTTTTCCTCTGCTGTGAATCTAACTACCGGTATGTGAATGTGGTCACATTACACCTCCTCCGTGCTGCTAACAGCAAAGTGAAAAATATCACAGTTAGAACTGGTCATCACTCCGTCCAGCCCTCGCCACACCCACAGGTTATAATTTCATGTGATTCATCCCTTTCAGTAATGCTAGATTTGCACCAGGATAACACATAATGTCAACACTGTCAAATTACCAAATGTGAGATTCCTGTTTTGACTGTTTTGTGCTGGCTTGCGCCAATCTAGGAAAATATCCTCTCATACCTTGCACACTAAGAAATTAGTAAACAGCTTTGATACATTGTGTCTGTCTACACCTGATACCATTGTCCCTGTTAAAACTAGGACAAAGTCAACTGCCAGAAATTCCTTTTGGCTTAGTGACCATATATGTAACTTAAAGAAGGGCTGTAGAATAGCAGAGGGCTAATGAAAAGCCTCTAGATTACAAGTACACCATCACAGGATGAATGACCTATTAACTACATGCAACATATCAGTTAAAGACACAAGAGTGAAATATTTTTCTGAGTTGATCTCTGAAGACTCTAGATTTCTGTTTAGCACCATAGACCCTACTGTGAAACCTTCTCCAAATGGTGTTTCTGAGTCCTTCATTGCGAAACGTCAAGAATATTGAAAACATTAGAATGAAGATAAAGTCTCCTGTAAATGTTATAAACGTGCCTTGCTAGAATATCAATGTGCAGAATTCTTTTGAGCCGATTACAATGGAGGGTCTCATGGAGATTGTGTTTCACACAGAGGTATAAAGTATTACAAGTTTTCTGCTTATTGTTTTTGTAGTTTTTGTTTTTGATATGTGTACTTTTTGAGTACTTTTAGATGAAAATACATGTACTTTTATGTAAGTACTGTTAAAATAAAGATTATATGGTTTAATAACTATTATTATTATCTAACTATTGTTAATAAGTATTTTTTCCCTTATTCAAATAATTTCCTGGACAAATGCTTTTAATCCTATTCAAGAAAACTGTTGTCTTAAGAAAGAGTATTTCTACATGAGTAGGATTTTACACTACTCTTTCCACATATTAGACATATTGGTGATCAAGTGTCCTCATCAGCAATGATTTACATGTGGTCTTCCTCAAGGATCTACTCTATGGTCAGTTTTGTTCTGTATCCTTCTCTATCTCTACTGTCATTCTCCTTCCACTTGTATGATGATGACACTCAGTTGTATCTGTCATTCAAACCAAATTAATTAAGAAAGTTTGCTGTTCTGTATGACTATTTAACAGATGAACTGTGTTAAAATGGACTTTTTGAATCTTGGTTAAAGTCAAGTCCGAGCAAATCCAGTTTAGTCTATGCTCTCTTGCCCCAAGTGGAAATCTAATTTGAGAAATCATGGTGTGATTTTTGATCCTAGTCTCAACTCTGATCAACATGTAACTAAGACATGTGTCTTAGTTACAACATTTAACTAAGGGACACGTCTAAACTCAGGTCAATTTAAATGTTTAAGGACTCAGAAAAAATCATTCATGCTTCTAGGCCATCTCGTTTGAGTACTGCAATTGCCTAAATATTCCTTTGAGCCGTCAACCTCTGGCCCAGCTCCAAGGAGTGAAAAAAATCAGCAGATAGGCTGCTAACAGGACAAATAGGAGAAGACATATTACCCCAATTTTAGCTTATTTGCACGGGCTGCCAGTTGACTTCAGAGTTGATTTTAAAATTGTATTAATTGCCTACAAAGCAATGAATTGCCTGGCACTAGAAAATGTCACTGAGCTCTTGCCACTAATTCACACCAATCATCTGCTTACATCTTTAGATAAGGCATTGTTGGCTGCTTTGGTGTCTAGGTTGAAAACCAAGGGAGATTGTATTTTCTTTATCAGAGCACCCAGACTCCACTAGTTATTACAGCATCTGCTTCAGACTACTTTTTAGTTTGAACTTGAGTCTTTTTATCTTTTTTCTCAAATTGGTTTTATTATTTCTTTGCATTTATGTTCAGTCCATTTTAGTATCTTGATTTTTTTAAAATCTGTGCCAATAATTCTCTCACTTTAACATCTCAGGTATTGCTTTTCATTTGTTTTATATATATATTTTTTTTTAATTTTGTGAAGCACTTGATGCCATATTGTTTACTAAACAAGTAAGGATTATTATTATTTAACCAGGTGGTGGAATTTGTGGTATATACCAGTAACCAGGTGTTTATTACTGGTAAACCACCAGCTTTCTTGCTGGTACACTCAACCCCCGACTTTCCCAGGTTTGTTCCTTTAATTAGACCAAAGGGTGACATTTACAAACTATATTGTAGAGATATGTTTCACTTCTGTATTAACCAATTAGCTATATTCAGCAAAGTTTGACCATTGGATGCTAATTACAGTGACAGAACAAACTTGTTACTGCAAAATAACAAATAGCAAGTAGGAGGCTTCATTTTACAAAAATCTAATTTGTCATTTATGAAAATATAAACTGGTAATTTGTCATTTTGAATGAAGCAAATATTTCATAAGCCTTAACTAAGGTATTTATTTTTATTTTTCTTAAATAGGAAATGTTATTAATGTGCTGTATTCTGTGCCTGCCATGCAGCATGCATCGCATATTGAATATTTATGCTATATTTTATTTAAGTGTTGTATATTCATATATTTAAATATACTTATTTACATATTGAAATATGTTATATAGCTATTTTATGAATATTCATCTTAATGCCATACTTATTTATCGAACCTTTTGTGAAAATTTTCATTTCTGCCCTGTGTCCAGGGACATAGACCCTGCTCATAACATCACAACAATGATTCAGTGCACAAAAATATGGCTTCTGATAGATTTTCAAAGAATGCATTGTGTAGTAAAAGTGGGGTTCCTGTAATGAAACGCACTAAAGTTAAAACGCTAATATTGACTTAATAGCACTTGGACACTGTCTCGGATTGGCCCTGCTGCAGAAATGTTTCCATGACCCCAGGTTACCATAACTACAGCACACACCTGACTGACACTGCTCATTTGGCAGCAAACGCACTGCGCAGTCTGTCTTCCTGCTGTTCTAAGGTTCCACAGCTGGCCATCTGATAAACAGCAATTTACATCCAGCCCTGCTGCAGGCTAAATGTGGCACCCTGGGTCCAGATGCAGTAGATCATGCGATGACCACTCAGGTGCATCAAATATCAGGAGCCACCCCAGTGGGTGCACTTTCAGCCAGATTTGTCCTGTTAGTATTCCTACCATGTCCCATCCCGCCATCACCTTGGGGAAAGCATTTCATACTTTCAGCAAAGCTGCATCAGAACACAATTCATGACATATTTTACCAGGTAATGCTGCGAACTGTACCACTTCCATTCTATTTGCATAAATAATGAAGCAGTAGCCTACTTCTTTAAGTACAATATATACAAAGGTTGTACGTGGATGAAGAAATGAAAAGAATTAGAGCTGCATTGTGTTGTGTAGCATGCAAAATGGGTACTGACTTATTTTTACATTACAATGATACTTGCAGTATTTCTCCTTCTTCATTCCTAAGAGCAAGACATATTTGTGCACTTGGTGCCTTTCCTATTTTTAGTCTGTTTTGCAAATTTAGGATTCCATAAGCTGGGCAGATTCAAGGGGATGGTAAATACAATACATGACCCCTGCATCCAAATACTCATTTGCACTGTCAGCAGGGGGCTGCTTTTATCAGCGTGGCAGTTTCACCAGGGAAACATAGCTATTTTACACCGACAGCTAAAATTTATAATTACTCACTTTGGAAATTGTGTCAATGTCACACATTCATATTTATAGTCCTACTGCCCCGTGAAGTCTCTGAATATGAATAGGCATATCTCATAAATCTTATCATCTTATTCCGCAGTATTGGAAAACTCGCCTGAAAATCATTGACATTACCGAATCATTTACTTAAAAAATGTCTGTACGGTTGTTACTGCACTGCCTGATCTGCTTACCCTGCCTACATTACACTACATCAGTGGGTGAAAGTAAACATGGTACAAACTCAGGAGTAGTTAGCTAATGTAAGCTGGCTAGTGGCAAACTAAGAAACTGACATGTAACTAATGACAGAGTTTATGTTTTCTTCTGTTCCTCCTTCATACTAAATCATTTGTTATTTCTGTTTACTGTTTTCATTATTACGGATGACATCCAACTGTTTCTTTCCTTCCTCTGATACAAAGTTCTCCATGTACATTACTGCATGCTTAGTTGAGATCTTTACTTTGATGTCAAGTCAGCATTGCAGATTCAGTCTAAACCAGATATTCTCAGAGTAATACAACCTTTTGCACAAAATGTTCACCTCTGTAAGATCTCAGAGGATGTCTGGATATATCTACAATACTTCCCTCTTGGACCACAAAGAAGCTCAGTGTTATTCTTGGTCAGATTCTCTTTTCAGAGTTCATTGCCTTGGTGACCCCAGCTGGCAGGATCTTTCTCAACAATATTAAACAACATTATGTGTTTCTCACTACCCAGTTCTACCCAACTCCTGAGTCTGGTGAGGCCAATTATTATTGTGTTGATGTTCTTCAAAGGAAGCAGCTGGGCATCTGAACCTATGACACTTTTTCAGAGGTGAAAAAAACGATACTATTTCCGGCATGATACTGTATATGCGCTGAGCGCTGCTGGTATTTGCTATAAAACAGGGGGATTTTAACTTTATGTTCAATCTGAGACCAACAGTGGTCTTGTATCTGCACAGTCCTAGAGTATGACCTCAGCTTATTTGTGATCCGTCGAGAAGATGTTGGGCTGTCAGCATGACTTTCCCCATGGGGGAAAAATAAACACGGGCTGTGTGTGTGTGTGCTAAATGGCACACAGCGATCTGACCTTGTCCAGTTGGTTTTGTCAGCCCCCCCCCAGCATGCATGAGAACAAGCTGTTTGTTTTGTCTGACAGCCAGACCTATGGAATGGGCTAGATGGCCAATGACATACTGGAAAGCACTTCTGACCCATGGCTGTCATAATGATCTGTGTTATTAGAGAGGGTGTGGGACCTCATCTTGGATCTTTGTGGATGATCCGTAAACTGAATGATTTAATGAAACACACTACAGGAAATAATCTCTAGCAAACCACCCCAACAGACACACTTCTGATCTTCATCATGTCCTAGATTCAGAGGGCTGGAATTCACTGGCTTTGTGATTTCCCCCTTACCCTAATGAAATGAGCAGTTATTATTAGACTGAATAGAAAATCTCCTCTGCCCTGATAAATAAGACATCAAAGCATTGTCAGAATTGCCACATCCAGTGAGAGTGTGTGTGCCATAGGCCACAAGCACTGCTTAAAGCCTGCAAGTGAAGATGTCTGGATTTCCATTTACAAAGTGATTATGGGATCTGTCTGACAGGTCTCTGAGCAGGGAAATTAACTAGAGGTGATGGAAAGCGCTAATATAAGACCACCTCTGTTTCTGAGCTCAGTGAAAATTAGCCGTATCACAGCAACCCCCTACGGTCTAGTCTCTTAGTAGGCTACAGCTTGACATGTTGCAAAAGTTGATGTGATGGAAATATTCTGCTGAATAGGTGGGCAATGGATTCAATCCCTTTACCATCATTCTTGTTTGGAAGAGAACGAAGGGCAGACCTTTTCAGCTGCATTCTAGAATAAATATTTTCTTTTACTGCACTGATCATGTCAAAATATTTGAAAAATGATCTGTCATCCTCTTACAGATCTGTGCTATTTGGAAAGGAAGTTGGCTTGTAATTGACATGTATCAGGATTTCCAACCTCTTGTAATGACCAATAATCCACTAATTTGCCATAACTGTAACCTGTGTAAGTTGCTCCAGATAAGAACATCTGGTAAGCAACTAGATGTTATTGTCATGGCACAGGCACAGACTCAACCGCAGACCACGTGTACTCATGTTCCAAGAGGTTTTATTGAATGGGAAATCGCAGGGCAGGTTTGTAGTGGCAGAACAGGCAGGGCCAAAAACCAGAAAGGCAGTCTGAGGCAGAATTAACGAGGAGCAGGGATCAAAAACAGGGGCAGGCTGGGTCAAACTGGGCAGTCAGGCAGAACAGGCAACCATGGTAAGGCAGCGGGCAGGGACAAAGTTGGAAGTCTGGCAGAAGTCAGCACAGGATCAACAACACAAGTAATCAGGCCAGTGCGCAACAGAGAAAAACTGAGACAAACTGGCAATGAGACAGAGATAAGCAGGGTATATAAAAACTAAGGTGAGTTAATTGTTTCATTGTGACTAATGAGCTCTACTTGCCTAATTGATGACCAATCATATATAGGTGTGTGACTGGGGTCGATTCACCTTTGTTGGTATTTTGTCTACTGTGGCTGCGCTTTGACTGTTTTCCTTGTATTGTGCTTTTACTTTTAAAATTATTGATTTGATTTTTTTTTTTTTTGGTAAGATTTTATTCCTTGTTTTTTTTAGGTAAGAAGCATTGCCAGGCCATTTAGAAAAACCAGAATTTAGCTAAATTGATAAGTTACGCTCTAAAGCATTTCGAAGTGTTAATCAGACATGTGCCTCAACAAATAATAAATAGATAAGGCAGTAAGTCAAATATTCATTGAATATGGACAACTAACATGCTGCAGTTTGTGAATACAGTTGTACACAATGAATGGATGTCATAAGTAAGAATTTATGTAGTATTACACTCTTTGTTGTACTTTATTCAATTTAATTGATCCAATACATTTCATTCATTAGTGTTTTCAAATCTCATCATGCTTTGGGCACCTTTAATTTCTTTATTATATGGTACATTATCTTTGATTTAACATTCATTTTACTCTTCTGTTCATATTTAATTTTATGTGAAGCATTTTAAGCTGCAAATATATGAAAGGTTCTATATAAATCAAGATATTATTTAACATAGTACTGCACCAGACATAAACCATGTAACATAGCTTGGGAAAACACACTTACCTTTTCTCTGTGGCAGCGTGTATCAACAGGCAACTTCAGCATAAGACAAAGTGCCTTATAGCCGATCAGTTCAATTTATAGTGCTATTAAAGCTAATTAAGGGCAAAACACATTGATATACTCCATCTGTTGTTATTTACTCACTTTTGCATTTGAGGCACTGCTGAGTTATTTGTGGCACAGGAAGAGGTTTTAGTGAATCTGTGCAGGTGCATCCACAGGCACTAAAAAACCCAGCTGCTTCCCAAACCGCGCCTCTGTACCCATGTGTACTGACTCGGGAGCATTGAATTAGTCTGAGATCCTTAGGAGGCAATGGGAGGGGATTTGCTAAGCCCTCAACTCTTGCTCCTGCTCCCCTCTGAGCAAGTCTGGGAAAGTGCCAGCTTCACTAAAAAGGGGAACAAGTTGATAACCCATAATTATTTGCATTAAGGGTGGAGAAAAATCGAACTGCTGAACCAGTAGCTTAAACAGGAAACAAGCAAAAAAAAAAAAGAGTATTGCTGGTCATAATGATAAAGCTGCTCCATCCCCTTTACTCTTTCTGCTCCAACTCTTTTTCCTTCCATCTCTGTTACCCTTTTATACTCTGTGTGCATCATGAATCAGAGAGCCATGGAGTGAACCAAGGAGTTGGAGCCAGTGGTGTTTGGAAAGCCCTGGTTGCTGCAGGTGTGTCTTGATTTTTGCTTCCTTCTCACTTTATTTCTCTGCCTGTTAATTTGTTTATTGCCTCTTTCTATCACTCCCAGAGTGGGAGAAAAATAAACAGCCTTTGCCCGAATGCATTTTCTGGAACAATGCAGTCCCTGAAATACTGATATAAGAATCACCACAAATAGTGATTAAAAACTCCGGGACAGAATAATTCCTTGACTAATGCTGCTTAAATACTCTGCCGATGAAGACTCTTCCAAGCTGACTCACATGGTATACTCAGTGGAACTCAGAACTCAAATGAATGCAATTAGGGTGTATTTTGTTGAGTTAAACATCTGAGGTCTGTTGTGGGACTGAAGCGATTGTAAGTGTATATGTGTGATGTAGTGATCAAAATAATTTGGAGATAAAGTGCATTCCACTTATAAGAAACGTGTGTACGATACATCATATACTGTAGTGATCAAAAACACCAGGATTCCTTCCTGTACACATGCTGTTTAAACACTCTGCTTATAAGGATCAATTTGGAGCCGCTTACAATATGCAGTATGGTACCCACTAAATATAGTGCACTGGTGCTAATTACCAAAATAATTAGCACAAAAATATTTCAAGAAAAAGTTGCCACTATGTTTTAAACTTGTTTTGAGTTGTTGGTACCAGCAAGCAAATATTCTAATAACATATATTTTAAACTAGACCACTACCTAGCTAAATAGCCAAAGAAGAGGCAACACTGTCCACCAAGGCAGAGCTGTGAATCCATGTGTTGTTTTTGTATTTCTTATTGCTGTATTTTCACAATCCAGAAGAAAATTGATTATTTGAAGTGCTAGTTACAGCCCTCAGATGTCACAATTTTCTGCAATACATACAGCAACTCTTCGTATGGCTATACATTCCACATTCAAGTCTTAATTTTTATAACATATTAAATCATGTATATTGTTGCATTTGTTGAGACTGGTGTTTTGGCTACAGCTACAATATGACATTTACCACAATAAATTTATGTGGGGTTAGGAGCCAACACATCTGTGTAAAAGCATTCCGTTCAGTAATCAGTGGTTTAAGACTATCAGAGCAACAAAGAAACTTATTGTGTTACAGGGGGCACAAAACAGCAACATTTCTGTGGAACTGCACTTTCTAAGCGGCCTTTGCTGTGATCTCACATTACAGTGTACATTAACCTACATCTGCAGATCAGATCGCTTGTATAGCTGTCTTACTGTGGAGTTCACACCAAAGCAAGTGAATAAGGGATAAAATTACAAATGTTTGCAGAGTTCAGAGAACACTGCCCTGTTAATACAATGCATACATTTTAATATGTAACAAAGCAGGGGGCCACCTTTTCAATCAAATTTGCTGCATTCTGGGAAATGCAGATAATGAATCTCTCAGTGCTCAGACTGAGTTTGTTGTCTGTGGCAGAGACCCCACACACTCCATCACTAAAATAAACTTTCTGTGCAGCAGAATCTTACATAGTTCAACCTGATGCCAACAGCACACCTCAGTATGATGTGTTGATAACCATCAACTTCAGTTTAAGGGTTTCAAAGCAGAAACCATCTACAGAGAAAATGTCAGATGTTTTTTGCAAGATAAATCCAACTGTGCAGACTGTGGCTAAGGCAGGTCTAGTTCTGAATACATACCACCAAATTAATCAGTCATGATTTCTGGGGGTAGAAAAAACTACATTGTATTTTGAAGCAATTAAATTGCAATTAAGGGCTCTACACTGTTGTTTCATATTAATGTCAATATTAATTTCCAATGTGTTTCTGCTATAAAATACATTTTAAATTACGTAATCAGCACTTGAATATGTGAGCATCTAAAGCAATATGAGAGATCTAACAGATTTTGAAAAGGGTCAAATAGTTGCTGCCGGAATGGTGGGTGCGTCAGTCACAGAAACGGCAAAATTATTTGATGCGCCACGGGGGACGGTGTTGAAAATCATGACAGCATACGCCAAACAAGGAAAAACTGCATCAAGAAAGAGGAACAGCTGTCACAACTCGATGCTCACAGACAGGGGGACAGAGGGACACTTAACAGGATAGTTGCTAAAAACCAAAGCAAACGCAAAGGCCTTGGCCTACCACAGAACTGACCGTACACATCTGTGACCCAGTTTCAACAAACACTGTACATCGTGAGCTTCACAAAGCTAATATTTCTGTTAGGCCTGCCATTTGGAAATCGCTTGTAACTAATGCCAATGTTCAACAAAGCATAACCTGGTTCAATGAACATAAAAACTGGGGCAAACTGCCTGGTCTCAACTGTTAAACATGGTGAAGGGTCTGTTATGGGATGGCCAGCCATCTTGTAGGTATCATTGGGATTGATTACTACTCTGGTAGAATTATGGCCAAGGAATACTAAGCCATTTTAGGTGACCAGGTGCACCTTATGTTGCAAGCACCATTTTCTCATGATGTTGTCATATTCATACAGTGTGAAAGGTGTGTTCTTCTGAGTTAATTTATAGTTTGCCTATAAATTGCAAAGAACATGATGACAGACATAGAAAGCAAAATAAACAACAGCAAACAACTAACCACACTGGCAAATAAAAATGTGATACAGTTCATTCATATAATTACTATTTGTTTTGTTTAAAGGCCCTCTCTCTCTCTCTGTCCACAAGTTTTGTTTTGTTTTTTTTTTTTTTTTGTAATATTTATGAATGGTGGTTAATTGCCATTCCACTGCAGAAATGAATGCACTTCTGTCTCTGTATAATGAGAACAACTTCTGCTGTCTTCCTTTTGCTTGGTGCACCCCATATTACACTTTCTTCCAGCATTTATGTTGTCTTCACCAGAATTTTACATTTCACAATGAATGGTCCACCCCACCTAAAGTTAGCATACTGTAGGCCTAGTTTCCTCCGAATCACATGGGCCATTTCTTGAATTAGATACCATAGACATTTATCATCAGTGGGTATTTGACAGAACCTGCATATATAATATGCATCCTAAATGCATGTGCATGTAGCCTATTTCCCCGCTACCAATCTGACAGCATCTCAGTTCACTTCTCATTAATATGACTTTAAAAGAAACAAAATTTACACAAGCCATCAACTAAGCTAGAAAAAGCATGTGGGAAACATGTGTATCATGTTTTTTAAGACATACTCCAAAAAAATAATAATGATAAAAGGGTATATCCTCAAATTCCTGCAATAATCAACAATAAACTGTACTGATGTTTTTATTACATTATTAAAACTCTTGTACATTTGTAACTCTCCCAAATAAGCAGCCATAGGTCATATGATTACCTATTTAATGAAATATTAATAATGATAATTATTATTAGGCTATTGTATACTCAAGAAAACACTACCTCAAAAGAGTACCTTCCTAAATAAAACATTTATGCTGATGTAAAACAAACATATTTCCACTGTAATGAGGTTGTTGTTCTGACTGAAGACAGATAACAACTGTGTGAATTGATCAGCTGTGTCCTGTATGAACTGTTTTTGAAAGCAGTTTATCAAAATGCACTTTTTGTAAGTCACTCCAGGTAAGTGACTGCTAAATGACAAAATGCAAAATCTGACAATGTAATACTTGGCAGATGATGATTTATTGCAAAATAAATATTCTGACATAACTGCATTAATGTCTTATTTTTATTAGTTCCAAAGCCCTTTTCATGTCATAATATTAATTCATTCAATTCAGTTTTTATTCATTGTTCCAAAGACTTACATCCAGGATTTCTTAGGCTTCTGTACTTGAAACTTTTAATTTGCATGTTTGAGCATGCAGAGAACATAAGGTACAGTAGACCGATCATTTCCTCAATGCATTAGAATGTGAACTGACCCCTAGGTCACAGTCATTAGAGATTGTAGACATCACCAAGATCATACAGTCATTTTAATGGCCTTTTTTAGTTCACAGAAGTTGTGAGCAAGAGGTGTTTCATCAAATACTTTCATTTGCACATCCAGAGTCTTTTACTCAGTGAGTGTCTTCATTGCTATAACAACCGTCTCTGTTTAAAAATCAAAATGTAAAAAACATTACATGGACCAAAAGTTCTTATGTAGAACAGATTTCAGTTACCTAACTGATTGCCATAATGTAAAAAAAAAACAATCTATATTAAAGACCAAGACAAATTTTCTTCAGTCTGGAGGGCTTCCATGCCCTGGTTTTTGAAGAGTTGCATATTACATGATTGTGATCTGATATCAAACACAGATGTCCCTGCTTACAGTCCAGTAAAATAATGTAGCCCAGAGACTGCCATTGGCCCTGCACACATTAAAAAGGCATCTTTGATTGAAGTAAATCTCACTGCTCAAAACTTGAAATGTAAGAGCATTAAGCTTTAGGAGAAACCTCTCCAAACTTTAAGGCTTCAAGAGATCAGAGAAGAAATAAAAAAACTGAAAGACTTTGGCACAGTTGAGAAAGAAGCACATATGCTGGCTATTCTTTGGCTTTTCCTCTCAACTCACAAGTCAACGTTGAAGACATGAAAATGTTCACATCTATCCAAGAGAATATTGCAATAAAAAGGGTGGAGAACCAGGAGTCGGTTCAGACCACACAAGAACGCAGAGCCTTTGGTAGCAGATAAACTTTGCGTAAGTGCTACTTTTTCCTTGTACTTCATTGTAATATAGACCATGTGAATTCATTCATGACTTTTCCAGGTGAATCAAAGTCTATGTATTACAATTCCTTTAAAAAAAATCATCATGGTTTGTGGATACATATGCATAACTTTGACTAGGCAAAACAAGATTTTTTCAGCAAGAATACACACACATGCATTCACATTAAAATTTCACTCAGTATTGCCTTATCAAAAACTACTCTTTTCTAATGCTGCATTTATCCATTTGTAACTACTTACTATACAAGCCCATGTTGTCCATATGGAGGAAGATTGTCTTCAAGTGTGAGGAGTCAGAATTACTGTATACATGAAGCTTGAATCCTGATCCTGCGTAAATTATTTCACACAGGATGCATTGATTGACAATCTTTTACAACTGTTCTGTTAGAAGAACAGTGACAGATATGATTATTGATGAGGCCTTGCTCTGGCAATTACAATGAAAGTACACATCACAGGCCAGTAATACTGTGATACACCAGCATGTGACAGAACAGTCTTTCATTCAGATCCAGTAAGTAAGTCAAAAGCTTGTCATGATTTGTCTTCATCAGATCATTAGGCTACAGTCTGGTTATGCATTTAAAGTTAGTTTTTGATGCTCAGAGGACATTTGCAACCTCTGTAGGCTAACCAGCAGCTGTTGCAAAAGTTACAATCAAAAGTATCACTGCTTGATTCACAAAAATACACAATGCCTACAAAACAACAATTCTGCAAAGTCAGATATCTGTCAATGACAAATAGAGACGCTTCTTTGGTGATAAGTTGCACAATATTGGGTTTTATAATGTTTAAATCATAAAATGATTGTATTAAATGTGCCAACATTGCAGATCCCTCATTGCAGACAACCTCATAGCAGAATCTGTTGCTAAAACAGATTCACATTTTTGCTCTTTTGTTCATTTTCAAAAAGCTATGAAAGTCAAAGGTCATTGCTGGGTACAGTCAGCTGGTCTGTCCTGAGGTACCAGTTTCAAGGCTGGGTCTTGAGGTAAACCAGTTACCTGATACTCTGTTCTAGTCAATCTAGGAATGTGAGAAACCTTTGGCTGCAACCAGACCCAAGATCAACATCTTAAACCCTGATACAGTAATGGCCCTTTTCCACTGAAGGAGGAATTCACAGGATTTTGCCGTAGTTTTTGCACAGCGCGTGGTCACGGATGTCCCCCCAGCCTCCATTTTTCACGTGCGCCTTGTGCTCTGCCGCTTCCTGCCGACTGAGGACGAGCTTTTGGGGAAAGAGGGACTGTCTGGCGGACCGCAGCACATCCTCCACTCTCTGCAGAGCCACGTCGGGCTGGCACGCCTCCTTCTGATGCAGCCCGCAATTCCCCGTGTGCAAGACCCTGGCTGCCTGCACCGCGAGCACCTTCAGCGGTTTGGAGATGCAAGTGCCCGACAGGTGTTGGATGGTCCAGTCCCAGTTGTAATCATCGTAGGAGCAGAACTCCGTGTTACAGCCCATCAGTTTGTAGTAAGTCTCCTTGGTGAAGGCCATCCCAATGTTATGCCTGGTGGACAGCCACCCTGTTGTCTCCATCTTGTTGCTGTGCTCCTCAAACTGCCCTGGAGCATCATGGCTCCCCAAAACCAGGATGTCACAGTCAGGACAGTCCTGCTTCTTCAGCTCTGCCATTCCTTTCAGGCAGTGGTAAAAATCCGGTAAAAGGTAGTTGTCCTCTTCCATGAAAACGATATAGCCACTGTATCCCTGCAAAACTCGCACCCGCTCCCAAACAAAGTGCAGCTTCCACCACCAATGGTGCTTGGTCTGTGTGAAGGAAGCCTCTCTGTAATGGCCATATGAATCTGGACACTCAGCATTGAGACAGCCTTTTCTCAAAGCCTCCTCCTTGGAAATATCTCTTGGGCAATCCTGCGGGTCCTGTCCTGGAAACTGGTTTGGATAGAGCTGAGTGCTGAAGGGGAAATAGATTTGCAAAACCTTGCAGAATCGTATCCCTTGTATTATACTGTGTATTTCCTCTGAAAAATAATCGTGACTGAAAATTACAAGGAGATCGTGGACGTCTGAAACTTTGCTCAGCGAATCCACCAACATTTTGAGGTAGGCGGGTCTGTTATGAACCTGCACCACTAAAACAAGCTGGAAATCCGCAGGGAACTGGTCAGCATTCTGAATGAACTGTTTGAAATTACTTTCGTAAACCGACTTTTTCATATTGGGCACGGTGTCAAACTGAAACGTATTCATGGGTGACATCCGCGTGCTTACATACGGTAGAGGGCCACTATCTCTACCTGAGTCTTTATTCAAGTTACCTCTGTTTACATTGGACGAATCATTCTTACGCATTATGTAAACTAGACTGAGTGTCAGGAATGCGGTCAGTGACACAACGAAAGCATTTCTCTTGTGTATTTTAAATCTCATTTTCCCCAATAGGACTTTACTCTTGCTAAGTTATCAGCACATCGATTCATTAAGATCAATAACAATTTCAGCCGAGTTCAACATCTGCTCTGTAATTAGTCTGTAAAAGTTTTGTCTTTTAATGTGACCGTCAGCAACCCAAATATAGTCCCGGCGTTTCCGTATTTAAGTTTGCGAACAATTTAATAACTCCAGTAATCGCTTTTCATTTTCCAACACGAGAACGTCCAACTCAGGAAGTAGATCTGGTTGTTGTAGCTAACGTTAGATTTCAGCTCAATCACACGTTCACGTCAAAGCCACCTGTAGAAAAAAGGAGTTTAGTTTTAATGTTTATGACCAAGTGGTCTGGGCGCGTGTTTTATCATTTTATTTTTTAACTAGAAACAACAATGTAAATTGTCTTACCTGACATAAGTGTCGTGTGTCACTCAACTTCCTGACTGTCGAGGGGGCGGATAAAAGTTGCTGGCTCCTACGCTGAGAGGCGGAGGGAGGGGGGGTACTTCAGGACTTCACCGACTGCTGACGTGGACTCTTTAGCCAACAGGAGTTTGCGGAACACAAGAGCACCAATCAGCGGCGTAGCCCAGCAAGCGCAATGTGACACAGGCCCGAGAGGCGGGCAGAAGCATGCAACCAGAACAAAAGAGAGGGAGAGTGCGTTTGAGCAGTAGAGTAAATGAGCGTTTCGCGAGTGGAGCTGCTGGTTAACGTCGCATTTTTTTTGAGTGTTATGAGTGTTTTACTCAGTATACATGTGCCATCTGATGGTAGATTTACTACTGTCAGTTTGTATATTTCCGCGTTTTGTTTCATGTCGGTTCCTTGGTACTTGACAAGTTGTTACATTCTATCCCGGTACACTACCGGTCATTAACAGATGACCTTACTAGACAGACTCGTACAGACAGCGAGACTTTCTAACTCATTTACTGTGTTAGTGCAGTGCTGACAGGGCAATGGATGAAACATTAAGCATTTACTCCTCAGAACATGAGCTTATGATGAACATTGATGTAATGGTTTTTTTTTTAATTAAAAAAAAAAATGAAGCGAGAGATGAGCAGTTTTATTGTTTTACCTCAGGTGACAGGTAAATACCGTAGATACGTTAGCTAACATTACACACTATAGCTAGATACCGCTAATAGTAAAACAGCAAACTGCATTTTTGTATATTAAAATGTTTTACAATACATTCTATACATTCTAGCTTCCATATCTGTTAAATGCTACCATTAAAATGTATATAAATATATGTAAATATATAATATATGTTATATATATATATATATATATATATATATATATATATATATATATATATATATATATATATATATATATAGGTTGCCTCTTAGCGTATCCGTAATTACATTCCATTCATTTAGCAGACGTTCTCCAGTGCGACGTTCAGCACAAGAGAACAGCAATGTATCCATCCAATGTTAGTATAGCGAAGTTATAATTAGTTTAGAGTCCCTTTTAAGAGCTGAGAATCAGAGTTCTTCACATGTATTCTTCACAAGTTCTTCCCAGGGTTACATTTTTGAGCACCACTATTTTCGAGTTTGTAAATTTACTTTGGGGTATTTGTGTTCTTGCGAAGTTTTTAAATAAATTGTCAGACGTGAGTACAGGCTTGTAATTGACACTTTCAATTTAGCAGACGCGATTATCCAGAGCAACTTTCCACATTGCATGTTGATGCTGGCAAGAACCACAATAAAATTCAAGAGTGCGCGCAGTGTTGCAACAAATGCTGAGGAAATATATGGGGAAATATGGTTAACGTGAGGTTAGAACATTAGAAAAGTGTTTGTTTGTTAAAGTTTTTGCAAATAATTTTTGAATATTGCTAGTATCTGGTTTGAAACTCCTGGACATCGGTCAATATTGAATTTCTATTATATTCCAGTTTTAAGCATCATCACCATCATCATTAAACGCAATATCACCACATAAACAAATTAATGAAATCATAAATTTAATGAAGTATTTCCCATATGGCAAATTGTCTGGCACTAGGGGAAAAATGACAGTACATTGCGCCACACACAAGGAATTTTCATTGATTTACCGATGTTTTTGGCATAACCGCTGACTATCATGTTATTGACGCTAGTCTTAACATATTAAGTAGCTTAATGTCCAGTCCTGATCGTGTACCAGATCGTCCATGGTGTTAAATTTACACGGTTGTAGAAAGAGTACGGTGGTAACCCGTAACAACACACTCTCACCATTCATTGGATGAATCAGCCAGAAATGGGGTGGAGCTTCCGTAGACTAGTATAGTTATCTAGTGACGAACCAGGCTACTTGTACCCACGATCTATTGTATCTGAAATGTAGGTAAAAATACACTTTCAGTGAACAAAACCACCAAGTTGCTGATACGAGTAAGTAATAAGTATTTAACATATTCTCTATCAACCACTGGATCACCTGCAAAAATTGCCTTGCAAATGATTTCCCAACCCCTTTTGTGTAGCTTCTTTTATGGTGTCTCCTTGCATTTAAAAGTCCAAATGCTCCAGGTAAATTAAATAATTTCTCCAAAGTGTACGTAGCGTTTGTAAAGTGAAAGGGGTTTATTGTACCAGAGACAAGACTGACATGATTTTTCAAATAAATGCAATTTTAAATCTCCATTTCCAGATGCTTTGAACACTAAACAGCAGCCTTAACATTAAACTGCTACTTACAAAGTGAATTAGCATTTACATATATTGTAACCTGCCTATTTAGCTCCTTAACTAGCAGTCTTGGGTAGTTAGGTTGCATATTAACCAGTTACAGGAAAATGAAATTAGCTAGTTAGTTACTTAGCTAACTAGCCAATGAGCTAGCTGATGAACTGCTGGTTTAAATTAGGACTGGCCAGCTATCTTTTCGGTGACGTGGTTTCACATACAATTTCAGATCAAGAAGAAGACGATAAACAAAACTGAAAATAAATCCCAAATCGGTCATTATTTGTATGGCCGTATGAGACTGCATCCAAATTATGTATGCTGTAATGATGTTAGATGACACTGAAGTTAATGTTGTGACGTATACAAATCAAAAATGAAAATCAAATAATGCATCTTGAATGAGCAAATGTCCCACTCTCTTATTGTATGATCACTAACTTGTGTAATGTGCAGTGTCGCACTGACGAAGTGCACAGCTCGTCCGTATAAATGTCATACACGAACGCTTTAAGCGTGCAAACGCATCAAGTGTGTCACGATTTAAACCCCATATTACTGTAACTACAATTAATTTCAACACACGAATAAATACAGTATTTAATATAGGCTATACAAATAACGAATTTGCTTGCATTACTTAACTAAACAGGAATTGTGCTACACAAAAGCTATGGACTGTTTCATTATTTCAAGGAAGCTGAAAGACTGTGTGTTGTTTGTGTTAAATGCACCTCAGATAAGCTCCAGAGTGGCTCAGTTGGTTGAGGCACTTGTTCTGAGTCCTGCAGCTAAGACCTGTATTCGTTGCATACTCCATTTGGTACCGTCCGACTTGCCAGTCGCCTGTCATTTGATTGGAAAAAGTGAGAACGATGCACCTATTCTCTGCTCTGCGTTTTCTGTTGGTGCAAAATAGTTGAGGTTAGAGTGCTGGTGTATCAGAGGATTGCACCTACTACAGGCCTTTGCTCCTGCAATAGAGCAGAGGGTGTCGCAGTGAGACAAGCCCGTGTGTACATTTGGCAATTACAAGTTAGAGGAAAGGATGAAAATGCAACACATGAGCAACAAACAAACAATATCCATCTCAGAGGAAATTAATCAAAGTTGTTCGGCAAAATTGCATCACACTTTCACTCACACCTAGAGCTAGGACTAAGATTTGGACGTCAGCAGGGGATACACGTGCACAAACTAATTTTCTGTTCTCAAGACTTTTGGCAACTGACATTACCTGAACTCACACTGACAAAAATCTATCAATCTCGAATGAAACTGTCTCTCTGCTCACATGAAATCTGTCCACGCTCGCTCTTAGTTTGCATTCTGCTAGGATTGAGTTTTTTTTTGTTAGGTTTCGCTTCGGATAGGCTATTGAGAGCGTCCTTTGAGGTGCGTGAACGGTACAATGGTCCTGCTTCACTGTGCACATTCTCCACCGGCAAACAGTTATCAAATTTCTGCATATGCTTCTGTATATCTTTATTTATGATGTGAAAGAATAAGCACACTCATTAAGTACTCATGTTGGATACTTGTTTTTATTGGTTACAGAATCCTGTGTTGCAGTACTACCTTACAAATATAGAACAAACAACACAGATTAATGCGATACACTGTACTTATCGAATCCCGAATACTAATATAGGAAACAAAAATACAGAATAAAAGAATCTCAGGACAGCAGAACACAATCGCTACTAAGCTCATGCATTACAGGACCGCAATGTCAAGACAAAACGTTAAACCTTCTCTCACGAAAGAGGTCACCCCCACCAAGTCAATCAAAGAAAGAAAGCAGTCGAAGGCACATAAACACTGATTGTAACTATGACTGAATACGGGGATCTAATCTTAACGTTGTTTCTCAAACCTCAATTGAAGTCGTCATTGAAAAACACGATTCTGCGTTACAGCCCTGCACCCTAGTGGAAAATCCGTGGAATTACATCCCAGTTAAAGACTAAATACCATTGCTCCTGCAGTAGATGGAGCAGTGTAGAGATGGGGGTGAGGCTGTCTGCCAGCTTTTGGCTGAGAGAAGAGAATGTCTCATTATATACTCAATGCCTCTCAGTTTGACTGGATCAAGATGCAGTACTGTCTACAGTTTGTTGCAGGTTGTATGGTATTACTGTAAAACAGTAAATATGTTTATGCAAATTTTGTCATGTTTTGCTATGTATATTACTATTATAGTGATTATTTTGTATATACGTTGTTTATCTGACAACACAGAGAACAAGTGATATTGGATATGCAAAGTGACTTTCATATAGGAGACATGTTCATCCTTTGAACAATTGACAGTCATTATATCAAATCAATCAAAAGTTACATTGATTGTCCCCATAATGATCTGGTGCAGGTTGTGAAGGCCTGAAACCTCTGTGGGTTTATTCCAAATGTGAAATCATAAGACAGTTGTGTGGTTTATCTGTTTCAACAATGCAGATGCAGCTTGTTTTGCTTGTTGCTGAGGATTAATTTGTCACTGACATCTTTGGCACTCATGTCATGATGAATTGTTTGGACAATCATATATTCTGTGTTCCATCCGTAGCTATAGCTGGGCACATGGTGCTGAGGCTCATGAGTACATAGTCAGATACAGCCACTGAAACAAGAGAAAAGAGGTTGGAGAGACAGTCCCCAAACGGTCTGCATATAAATGCACATCAATAAATACAGTCTGTGCATTTACTGAGTGAGGTCAGATGATCAATGTTGTGATATATTGTGTTTTCTTGGTACAATATGCATGTGTAAATATGGGCAAAAGGAAACAGGAAGTACAGAAAAAGCAGCGAAACTTAAATTACCTCATTCTCTCGAAGATAAATTCCCTTGCCGTCAGACATCTGTTTAAAAGTTTCTGTGAAAGAAATGTTTGATTTTGTTATCTTAAGTCAATACGGTTTGGATTTAATTATACCAGTATAGGTATAGTATAGGTAGTTTTCAAAGTACAATATATTATGGCATGTTTTGGAAAAAATACAGTAGAATTTGTTACGTTCTAAAGTGGTTTGATAAAATGATGGAATTTGTCAAGGCTTGAATGATAATTAACATTTAAACTGCTTTTCTTTGGGCCATGTGCAAAGTATTTCTGTAATATAAAATTTCTTTCTAACACTAAAACTATTCCACAACACTGAAAATGGTTACAGATCAATGAATAAAACTGAGTTACTTTCAATTTCAAACATGCAACAACTATACTAAAAAGTAGGAATCTCGACAAGGCACTAATAACATGACTAGTAGACTAAAATATCCATTTACTCATCATAAGGAAATTGGATTATTGGGTTGTTGCATTTATTCTGAAAAAAGGGAAAAGCTTTAGTTTAGCTTTTTTTTAACACATGACCATGATTGCATTATTGGGGATTGGGAAAAGTTGTTTCTGACTCACTGGCCATGCAATCCAGTCGCAGAATGAGGCAGATGAAACTCTCCAGAGTGATGTGACCCGAGGATCTTCCATATCGCAGTGCTAAGATGTTCAGAATATCATCGCTTACCTTGATACCTAGGGACACATAAAGGCAATTATAGACACCTATCAAAACTATATTATACACCTCTTGGCTTATTTGGCATTAATGTGATTTTCCTTACAAATAAGAGTAAGTTTCCGCAAAAAAATATATATCTTTTGAGGTGAGTAAAAATATTATGGTGTCACTGAACAAGTTTCACAGTTTGAACGGTTAAAGTTCTTAGTTGGTCTATTTATGTAGTCCTTTATGCTGAACACTTCTTCTGATTGCTTTAGCTTTAACGGGTTTCCAGACCACTTGCACATACCCATGACTACACTATGAGAGCCCCTACACTTGCTCTCATTGCTCTACAGCAATCTGGCTGGCACTAAAATGTAATTTATGTGAGAAAAGATACATTACATAATTGTATTTCCAGACTGTAAGTGGGAAGAGTACTATACTTCGTCTTTTTGGTTGACTGATTGAAAGAAAAAGTAAAAGCCCTTTCCTATTTATGTTGTTTCTAACCTGTTCAGCACTTGTTCCTGTGGGCTGTGTGCCAGATCACATCTCGAATCACTGAAACAAGCCCTTACCTGAGTCTGTCTTTGAGTATGTCCAGAATCAGTGAAACAAACCCTTACCTGAGTCCGTCTTTCAGTATGTCCAGAATCAGTGAAACAAACCCTTACCTGATGCTTCCACTGCATTACGCAGCTCACTTAATGACAGTGTTCCTGTTTGGGAAACATCTGTCTGGAGGAAGATTGTCTGCAAAAAATCCAAAGCAAAAATGAGTAAACAGCATTTAAATGTGCTCTAGATTTATGGATTTTTTTTTAAGTTGAAGTATCTTCTTATATACCTTGTAAGTTACAACTCGCTTCCACAATCGGATGAATTCGGGGCCATTCAGTCTGCCTGTGACTGAAAGCTGTTCAGTGTTAAGGGACTCATCCAGTGTGGGTGTAAAAACTTTACTTCCGAGAAAAATAAGATGTCGTGAACATCCTGCATTTCAAACCAACCTCACATTCAGTCCCAGAGTAACAAGATTGTCATTGAGAGCAAAGACACACTTTCTATTTGAACTTAAACAGTTTTATTTAGAGGGAAAATAATGGGACCCCCATCACAGGACAAAAGAAGGATACATCCATCATTGCCACAATACTCCTGCAGGCATCCAGGCTAAATCCTGTCTCCGGGGAGCTTCCTGGGAATATTAAAAAAATTTACATTAACAACAAAATGCAGTGTTTTTCTGTCATATCATTAGACCATGAGGAATCCCTCGTGAAACTTTACTTTTGAGTAGGGCTGTACCTGAACTAATCGAAATCATCTTTTTTGTTTGATGCCTAGTGGAGCGGTATTCATAATGGATTAATTTGCTTTCTGTACCTGGAGTCTGTACTGACATCAGCTGCATTCAGTGATGTAAGCTCCACTTCACCTAGAATCAGTGTCAGCCAAGAATGTCAAGCCTAAGGTTATAGTGCAGTATAGTAGTGAAGGGGCTAACCAGATAAAGCTGCCTGGTGGTGAAGGGGCAGGTCTCTGTATAAAGCTATAATTCCCCCGTTCATTACAGTCTAAGATAAAAAACATTCCAGGAGAAAAGGCTATATCCTTCCACATACATGCTGTCACCACACAAAAATCTTACCTTCGAGAACGTTCTCATTCAGAAGTCTCTGCAGCTGTTCAGCATCGACCTCCTCATACTGTTTGAATGGTAGTATGGGTTTAATACATTACCAAGGTGGAGTGCAATCACTGAGAACCATACAATCATGAAAAGAATACCTATTCATAAACAATTTCCCCTTTACTTCACGGGGAATGTAACTTGTAAAACCCACCTGATCTGAGTATTGGCGGAACAATTTTTCTTTCTTTTCCCCATCGTAGTTGTCTGTGATAGTGGGCTGCCAGATAAACATATCACAAAAATGTTACTGAAATATTTTTAAAATTGCATAAGAGTTGCTTTATTTGTTCGTCTATGTGATTCTCCATAAATAGACTGATAGGCCTGCTGAAGGTTGATGCTTTGTCATGCACGCGGTCAGAAAGCCTGCTATACACCTTCCCCTGTATACCCTTGCTGCCACAACTCTTGCACAAGGAGATCAGACTGGAAAAGGTGTAGGTGTTGCTCACAGAACCACAGCTCCCCGGGTTCTGAGACCTTCATCCCCCAGTAACCTCCCAGCCCTGGGATATACGTATTCAGATTGAGCTCCTCTTGCAAGAAATCGGTCAGCTTTGCCACCTGAAACCTGGCCTGCTGAAACTTTGCATAGGGCAACTGAACTTGAGCACCTAGCTGCAGCAGGTTTATGCTTTCTAGGCAGCAAAACAATCCAGTCAGCATTAGCCTATTCTTCATACCTTCTAAAGTGTTGATAAGTGTTACCCAAATAGAAGAACCCAAATTTTGAATGTGCTAGTAGTTTAAAAAAGGGAGAGTAAAAAAATGACATGTTTAGCTGAAAAAAAAAAAAAACTCCAGGTGAGCATTCTCCTGTCAATTTATGGTTAATCGATCCATCGCCTAACAGATCAATTCATCGTATACTCACAAGCAATGGACAAACAATAATAAACTTAAAAATGCTCTGTTTTTTGGAACTGATGTTTTTTGCAGTATGATGAGGCAGTATGTCACATGTTATAAACACAGTGAGACATACATCACGGTCTGCATGTTTAGGACACTCTGATGCACAGGTCATTACCTTAGTTATCTCCACATGATGTACAGAAGAGCTCTCTCTGAAATAAAATATAATAATAATAATACAAAGTAATTATTTAACTTGTTCTATTTTAAGGGATCAATCTAGATTTTCATAACATCCTCAAATGTTTACACCACCTGCATCAACATGGTCTTACTATCATAAAGCTGCTGCTGTGTTATGGTGTAATGATGTATTACAGCAAACATAAAATATATAAAATATATATAAAACTATGCAAGAAAACATGCACTTTCACTGAGTATTCATTGAGCACTACATTTGCTTACTCATATACAGGTATTATTTTTCCAGCTAGTGGTGTATGCTACAAATGTGGAAGGCATACTCTGCATATGCAGACACACTGTAGTCTGTGGACATATTCTAAACTGACTTTTAATTTTTTTTCAGCTGTTCCCAAATAGGCCTGGGTTTCCTGTTTTTTGATACCCTCTTGGAAATATACTCTCTTTCAGTGTGTTGTGAAAATTACAACTGCATCAATGTGCTACAACTATAATATATAATTTTTGTATTAGAGTCCAAAAGAAAGACATAATTAGAATTCAGAAACAGTTGCTTTTTTCCCAAAACATTGAAAACTTAGAATTCAGAAACATGAATATTGTGAAGCCTTGTATATTAATCTGATGATTGACTGACCGATTTGAACCTTTGCTATGAAAGGAATAAGGACAGCAATGAAGGCTTACTCAATGTGTGTCTCATTCTTGCCAAGGATGGTTAAGAGGAAGGAAGCTGTCTCGTTGGGTTTGTACGTTGATGGCACAATGAGATACTCCCCCGGTTTGAGGCGGAAGAACTCCATCACTTCTCGGCAGTTCAGGTAAGTTTTGGTTTGTGCCACAGGGGGGTTGCTGTAGAAGAAAGAGGCAGGGAACTTGCCTCTCTGGTTCTGAAACTGGAGCAAAAGATCACAAATACACACATTCACACGGATAAGATTACTGAACAAAATCTGCTGCAAATTCCTCCCATCTAGTATAAACAGTCAGTTTGTATTGCTATTATAAACAGTCTTGATGTATCAGCTTAGAAAGACTACTTACCTGTGGTGGCACCTGTGAGAGGAACAGAGAGGAAAGTTATATATTACTAATTAGAGTACACGTGTCAATAACATCACACATACATGTGCAATACATCCAAACAGTCTTTCTGATCATTTCTTGGCGAGAAACTCCTCTCATTAATGGAATTTACATTTGAGGAAGAAAAGTCTGAAAACACTGTGCTTACCAATGGAAGCCTAAGAAAAATGTACATGTTTCTACCCACTGATGATTCCAGGTGTTTTATCTGTATGAAAATGGGAGGCATCTCTGGATCTCTAAAGAAATGTTTCTCACCTCAAAAACGGAGAAACCGATGTGGAGATTAGACACCAGCCGGCGGTTTCTTTTGTCAGGTTTCTGCATGAGAGTAACCAGCATGTTGTTGGGTCCCTGCGTCTCAGCACACTCCTCTGACATTTTGTGCAGATTGATTCGATACTGAGGATTTGTCCAGAAGGAGTCTGTGGAGCAGCAGACAAACACTTAAGGATATATCTCTCTCTGACTCTGTCTCAGTCTCTGTGTTATATATGATCTTAACAAAACATGTTCAAAGTAAAAATACAAAGTTAGTTACATAGACAAAAATTCTGCCATGAAAAGTATTGATACCAAAATGAGGCCAAGTTACAAAACCCCCAAGAGCAGTGTTACCTCACAAAACTAAAGAAGCACTATTCCAAAGCAATATGCAGATCGTATACAAATTCTGTATGCATAAAATGGGGTTATATGGCACAGAAGTCAATGTTTGTAATAATGCTCATGTCAGGAAAATGCCAGATACACTTTACATTAAGTTTTAGGCCATGTGCTTCTGTGATCTAACAGAAGCTGCTGATGAGTCAGTGATAGATGCCTCACTTTACATCCTGAGGCATTAGTAATCACACAAGCACAGTGGATGAACTTCGGTTTTATAGCAGATTCATAATTGTCACATTAGTGATCCACTTCCTAAATAAAATTGCCTGTAATGGAGTATTCAACAGTTGAGTTGCTGTGCTTCACTGCTATGGCAAGCAAACGTGAAAAACAAAAAAGTGTAGTTTTACTGGTCACTTGGCCACAGTGGTCTCCATATGTCAGGAGAGAGGCAGTAATATTTATCTTCAGATTTAATGAAAGAAGCACTGATATTGTTCTGCTAATATACAGAGAGTGGCACTGACATTATTCTCATAATCTGTACATAACTGGGGATTTTGTGACCCTCTGTCTGGCGTTCACACCCAGTAAAGAAGGTACACTTCAAGGAGATTTCAGGTGATAGGGTTGTTCCTGATATTACTAACAAAAAACAAAAGTGTAATGTCTTAACAATAACAAACATATCCAGTAGCTGTTTGGAATGGATGGCCAAAAAATCTATATCAGACAAGGGCGTAGGTTTGGTCTCAACATTGGTAGGGACACAACAACCGAGGGCACATCGGAATTATCTAATGTGACTTCACTCCAAAGATAATGCGAACGAGTTCACTCAAATATTGGTAGGGACAATTCTGTCTTCCCAAAATATTGGTAGGGACATATCCCTAACGTCCATATGCAAGCCTACGCCCTACGCCAGGCCAACAGTTATCTACACAACTTCCGTCAGCGCACCTGCATGTGTTGCAAACTGAAGAATTGAACAGTAAGACCTGCAGGCAAAATAAGTGGAAATGCTGTTTTTTGGGGAGGACAGTTTAGGCACCTCTGTAGTTCATGCAGCCACCCGCAGTGGTCCCGGCCACCCAGCGGCCCTCATGGAACGAGGAAGCCCAGTGGCAGGATGAGGAGCCATCCAGGAAGTCAGGGCACAGACAGCAGATATCCATGCTCTCGTAATTCTGACAGTAATCCTCCATGGACATCCTCAAACACAGACACAGCCAAAGCACATGAAACATGCAGTCTCACATCCCTCAGGTAAATCTGACATTAAACAAATTACTTTAGTTCAATTGCTGTAAATTGCGGTGTCATTTACCAGAATTCTCCATCAT
The DNA here is from genome assembly GCF_013368585.1 of Megalops cyprinoides. Lineage (NCBI taxonomy): Eukaryota > Metazoa > Chordata > Actinopteri > Elopiformes > Megalopidae > Megalops > Megalops cyprinoides. The sequence continues at coordinate 11,335,781 of NC_050594.1, forward strand.
TTTCAATTTTCAGAAGATTTGTTCTGTCTTCCACGCTCACTGTCTGCCACCATGGAGATCTGAAAGGTCAAAGTAAATGACAAATTAATTGATCAATCCACAAGTGCAGCAGGTGAGCAGAGGACTCTACAAATTGAGACTAAGACTGAGTAATGTAGCTCATGTGTTGAGCAACAGGCTATAGCTGAAGCATGCATAAGGAAACTGTGAGCTGCAACTACCTCACCTCAAGGGGATCGGAAAAGAGGATCCAACAGTAAATTCAGTGAAGTTAAAATTGAACTGGCCACACTATCTATACTATAAGGTTATGATAACTGGAAACCAAGCTTGCCAACATAGAAGGCAGTAATAGACAATGTAACAAACTGTTGATCTCTAGGATAGCAGTAAAATGGCTTGAAGTTGCAGTTCCACTGGTTTTCATCTCTTTCAGACAAAGTCTAAATCATCTCTCTATATATATAAAATAAGGAAAAATTTTCCCCAGATTTGAGCAATAATGTCAATTATTACCACAAGGGCTTCTCTGAAGCTATTGGAGACGTGCATTTTCATGGGGTTCAAGTCTTTCTCCTGTACTCAGCCACCCTCAAGATCTTACACAAATCCATGGAGCACCTGTCCTCTACATCATTTATTAATACAATATTATAAGCCAATTCATCAGCAAGGGTGACGACTGGGAAGGAGTGCTCTTCCTTGTTTATACCCTCCATAGGTACTAGGTATGGATGCTCTCTTTCCAGTCTTCAACAAGTATCATGAAATCCCAATCACCAATACAGCCACTTCAAATTCTTTTACAGGGTGTGTTTGAAAATTCAAGCCAGATTCAAATTCTTCTCTCTGTTATTATATGAGATGGGCATGAAATGAGGTCCACCTCTGTTTTAAAGAAGGTCCCAAAAGTGAAACAGGCAACCATGTTGAAACTACTGGAATCATGTTTCATCGTATGTTGCATTATTGGCATATGTTGGTGTTATTGTTAAACTTCTTCATTCAGAATCAGAGGTAACATGACTCAACCTGTTTGGCAGTCTAAAGATTACAGCAGATTAAAGCAATGAACTCCTCATTGTGTACAACCCTTGTGTAACCTGAAGGTTTTGCAAGATACAGAAAAAGTGCACATCAAAGAGGTGGCTCACTGATTTGCATGCAAAACGTAGTCAGACTGGCTTGACAGAATTAGATTTGTAGGTGCAGCTCATTACAAGTGATTGTGTACCTTTTTAGTTTTTTACAGCTGCAGCAGGAAAAGATACAAGTTCTGACTGAATGAGACTGATTCTATGTGATACAGTTCCAGTCTGAAAGAAACCAAACAGGCAAAATCCAAGTCTAGATCCCCCCCCCCCCCCCCCCCCCCCCCAAAAAAAAAAAAAAAGAATAGTAGTGAAAGATGTACGCAGCTGCTCAGGGGTATAAAAGGTTGAAGGGACTTACTTATCACTCCAGTCTCCATTCCACTCTCCGCGCCCCCATGGGTTCCACAGACGGACTAGTTTCACCACTCGGCCCTGACTCGTTACCTGTGCGACATCAACACTTCCGTGTTATGAAGTTTATAGGTGAAGGGTGTTATACAGTTTTATTGCTTTATTGATTGACTAACCAGACTTTTCTCTCTCTTGTGGTAATTTGCGTAATTCTTGTACACTGTATGTGTTTGCTAAGAGATTTAGTCCTGTCTTCATCATAGGCCATCAGAGGTATAAAGAATATATGCCCTACACATCTGATAGCTGTCAGTAGTTGCTCGTTATAGCTGCAAAAGATAGGAATTTTCCTCCCTGATACAGTACCTTTAGTTCAAAATGAAATCCATTTTATTATTTTCAGTTTCTTTATATTTTCCTGTTTGCTGTCTTCTCACCTTTTCAAAAAAGTCCTCTGTTTTCATTGTAAAAATTTAATCAGAAAGTGAGCGTACCTGATACACTGCAGTTACAGCATATGCATGGCCCTCCACAATTCCATTGGGCAGCACTGTGTTGGCTGCTGTTTGCTAAAACAAACACACAGCCATTTTCCACAGTGTTTTCCATACATCCTACAGCAGCCATATGTACAATAAATGATAAAAATGATAAATGTGGACAGCATCTCCACGATGTATGAGATCTGCTCACCCCTTGAGGTGTGCCACAGCCCATTAAAGCCTTGGATCTATATGCACGGGCCATAAGCTCCCACAAGTCTGGTGGTGCCTCTTTTAGCTTAAACGTCATGTGGACTCCCCCTGTGAAGTCCATCAGAGCCTCTGACACATTCCCAGCATTCATGTCTGCATAAGAGCCACACACCCTATAAAACAAGATAACCCTTAACCTTTAGCACCCACTACTGGCAGGGACATGATTAAATGTGTGAGGGATACTGACAAGGAAATAGTTAAGCATTTGAACATTATCAGTAGGGACGTGCATAAGCATATGTGGTTGACCAGGAGGGGATAGTTAATCATGTCATGGATACCCTCAGGGAAATGGTTATGTGTGTGAGTGCTACAAGGTAAATGGTTCAGTGTGTAAGTGTGACTGAACTGTGGGTCTATGTTGAACACGTATAGGAAGCTGCAGGTGGTAGACGACCCAAACAAACATACTTGGCATAGGCCTTCTCCAGCAGTGCGGGCCAGAACTCATTGTTGGTTTTGGAGTGAACGAAAATGAATCTCCCATCAATTGTTGGCAGCTTGTCGTCAATCACAACATCATACCACTTTCCAAACCTCCAGAACTGAAAGACATGCAATCACAACCTTTGGCAAAATAAAAAAAACTAAACAGAGCACATGCATAAGTTTATCAGGACACTAAAGTTGATGGAAGCACTTGTTTTGTAGATCAAAGTGCAGAAAAGTGAATACTGGGATGTGTTATGACCCCTTTTATGTCCTGCTAATCTATACCTCCCCAACACAACAACCTTCCTGTGGGGTATGGAGTGTGAGTGATGGGTAATCATAGTTACAGTCAGCTATATGAAAAGCTAGATGAAAAAGATAAGATATATATATATATATATATATATATATATATATATATATATATATATATATATACATATATGTATGAAAAACAACATAAAACAATGAGCTTGGTGGCTTTGGCATTTTCAGTCAAACATGGTAAAACCAACGAAGTGATGGATAAAAGAACCTAACCACAGTATGAGAACTAGTAATCATCTGGTACAAATTACCATGGCTCCTATGTGCGAAAATGAGCAGGGTGAAGCCAAATGCAGAGATGATTCAATACATGAGGTTTGGTTCACAGAAAACAAAATGGCCTTTAGTGGAAACTGACGAGATACAAAACAGTTTTGGACAAGAGCGAGCGAGTAAGGGAGCGAGCATGCATACGCGCGCGCACGCACGCACGCACGCACGCACGCACGCACGCACACACGCGCGCATACACTGAGCAAGACTGAACAAAGACATGAACGAAGGGCAGGGCTTAAATAACGAGGAACACAGGTGTAAACAACTAATCAACACAGGTGAAAGACTTTAACTAAATTAATATAGAACACAGGAAGTTATGTGGCCATCTGGTGGCCAACCCACAGAGCATCAGTTATGTTTCTGACACTATGTTATTGATCACATTATTGTATTATTGATTTTCATTTGAAGAAACAAAATACAAAAAGTGTTATAAATGAAATCAGAATGAAGAACTGAGATGTAGTGGGGTGATAAGCATAAAGAGACACTTCCTCATGGAGCACTGTGCACTCCAGCAGTGGACACTTAATGGAAATCCATCATTCACTGTGAACTTTCTCATTTACATGAATATCATTGAGATATTGTGTTTTTTTACAATGGTGCTGGCAATTATTTTTATGTATCATGTATCGTTCATTTTAAAGTGATAGAAAATAAAAACTTGCCAGATTTGATAGTTTTAGGCATATACACCATTGTGTTATTTTGTTTGGTACATCATTCAGATGTGCAGTTTACCTTAAAGTGAAATATTCCAGCATAGTCTTCCTGAAATCCTTGGTCAAGTGGTACTACTAGTTTCAGAATGTGCTCTTGAAAGGTCAATGCACCAATGGATGCTAAGAACCAGCAGTTACCTGAAACAAACAAAACACAAGTTACAGGAAATTAAGAACCAGCAGTTACCTAAAACTAACAAGCACATCTTACAGAAATGAAAATACGTTCACACATTTTCTCAATTAAAATGTTAAAGATAAAACAAAATGAGATGCTCTCGGTCATTTCAGTCACTGCTAATGCAAGTCACGATAATCGATTTTAATTTCTTTTTAAATGAATACCTGCAAAATGATCTTACCCACTGCTCCTTGAGCGAAGTCAAACCTTGAAACACCATCAACAATTAAATAAGGATCTTGCACTAATTTCTAGAAAGCAAGGGTAAAATGACAACATAACTAAACCAGTAATAATGTGCTAAATGACTGCAAATCATTACCATGAAGTGTGAAAAGTGCAACAATAAAATATGTTATCATTTGTATTTATAGCCAAATATTAAATGTTTGACATAGTTTCTCTTGTTATCACTGTTCATCTACACACATTTAATATAGTTAACAACAAAAATCAGTCACATTGTGGTAAATGTAGCATGCATTATGATCATGCTTGAACTCTAAGACTAAGGTCAGTGTTGACTGAAGAAGATTCAAATGTTTTATATGAAGAAACTAAGAGCAGATTAATTATTAAAGTACCGTGGGTCTTATCCATTCCACTCGCTCCATTTCTTCTGGGGATAGAATGCCAGGACCAATTGAGTTTCTGTCCGGTGGGAACATCTCATCGACGAATGTCCTCCCTCTGATAATGAAATACTGACGCAGGTACTCGAAATCCTGCTGGTAAAATTTCTCTGGATTTTCTGGGGTGCCCAGTCCATCTTTCCTGTAGCGCTCTTTCATAATATTCAGACACACTCCGGGGGGAGGCATTCTTCCAGTTTAGGTCTATGAAAACGATTTAAAAACAAAAACTGAAGGGTTTGTATTTATAATTACAAACTTTTCGGTCCCCTTGAACCATTCACATTTATTTTCCACCAAAAATATCTTAGCCCTTTTTAATCTGATTGGAAGTTTCAGCAACAGGTTGTCAGTGGGCACATGCCTTGTAACTACAAAGTGGCTCTGACTCTCTGGTCAAGATTCTGTGGCTCTTTTTGCAGAGGGTAGGCAGTTCCCCACTCTCTTTGCTAAACTCCCAGTCAAGCTCTTTCAATCTGGCCATCTAATAATTCCCCACTTTAACTGGCTAAATAACTTCCTCCTCTTCCTACTCAGTTGGTGTGTGGGGATCATTTGGGCACAAAATTGCTGCCATGTATCACCCAGGTGGGTGCTACACATTAGTGGTGGTTGAGGTGGTTGTGTTTTTGATACAAATTTAATCTACAAAAAAAAACTGTAGATGTGATAATATTTGTTTAGCTTGCGTAACTGTAGAGAAGGTAACCATTAAGGGGCCAGCCAATTTTAAACCTTAGGGTGCTGAGCATTTATTTACACACCCTCACTTTTGCATTTGTGAGTTTTTGGGATTCTGATTTAACCTACCCAAATGGGGACAAGAGCTTTTCAAGATATGTCACAACACTAGCTGGAACTACATGACAGGAGCCAAGAAAGCGTTTTTTTTTTTTTTTTTTTTTTTGGCAGTATTCCTGGTCTTTGCAGAAGAGACATTATAAATCATTGCTTTGACAATCAAAATCTCTAAGTTCTATCTTTCTGTTTCTCAGTTCATACAACGTCTGCTACCTTTAATGTGTCTATGTTCCTGTTTTTCAGTTCATATAATACCCATTACGTTTCATGTCTTTATCTTTCTGTCTCTCAGTAGAGGCAGCTGCGAATGATAAGGATTTTAGCATGCTTGTGAGTGCAAACAGAGAAGTAGCACCAGCTGCACAGATAGAGAAAGTGATAAATAATGTTGCATGCTCACCTTCTGGTACAAAGTTGCAATCAGACACTGTAGATACAGCACTCAGTCTCTCCAAGCCTCAGTGAGAAAATAAACCAGACAGCTCCTTTTATACACATAAACGTAGCTATTTACCACAGGCCACACCTGGGGATTACCAGAGGGTGTTAACTGCAGGTACAACACGCAAATGAGGTTTATGCCAAGCTCCGCCCTCTTCACTGACCTGCATTTCAGAAGATGGTTTGTGTTCACAGTTCACTCTTATCTTTTTTAAGACACTACATTGTACACAAGGTCATTACTGTTTGCTACTGTAGTGAGAAGTTGAGTACTTTATAAAAAGGTTCATGTTTTATTTAATGCACACCACAGGGACTTTCAAATGCAATACTTGGGCAAGAGTGAATTCCAGGTTATTGTGGTTCAGTAATACAAGAACTGAGCTTTGTAGCATTTAATGTGTCTGGAGTCTGTTAGAAATCAACAAAATGACTTAAGAAGCAAATGGAAGTATCATTATCACACAGAAGATAACATATGCCAAAGCTTTGGCAGTTCTATGAACATGCTCTATAATAAAATCCTGTTTGTCCCTCCACTGAAAAAAAAACTTACTGATTAGATAACCTGATTTATTCTTTGTGATTGAATCAGTAATATGTTGGCTTTCCTCAGCCAGAGGCCAGTATGGGCAGTTGGGTGAACTGTTGAGGTCAGATTGAGATGCTGACCTAAACCTGACTGACAGGTTGCTGTCCAAAAATGGAGATTTAAGACAGAGTAGAGTAGAAAGCAGAAAGAGGTACTGATGATTTCACAACCTTGATGTGCTTTCTTGGATGTTGTACACAGGAGTTTTAATGAAGTCATAGGCTAGCAGGTCTCTCGCATTTCAGGATATCAACAGAATCACACACTGTAGCTGCAGTGAACTACTATCTGAGCTACTATGCTCATTTAATATGAAGCTTACATGACACAGGAATTTGTGCCGAGTGCACAGTCCTCCACAGTTTCAAAGTAACATGCTAGTCCCTTCTTTTCTTTTTTCAGGGCTCTGCAGTCTGCAGTAGACCACATTTTGCTCAGACACACAGTTCCCTTAAATCCAATTCCACCAGAATTCCCTTCAGAAAAATGTGCTTTGTTCAGCTGTGTCCAACTATCTTCTGCATTGCTCACCTGTGTCCAGGCATGTTCTTGAGGAGGACACGTGGAAAAAAAGTAGCAGTGCAAAACTGCCAAGCACGACATTATCGTGTACTTTACTCTTGACTGTAACTCTACCTGGCACTGGCTTAACCACTGAATGTACCGAGTAGAATTTCCTCCTCAGGCAATCTTGCAATAAAAGAGTGGGTGTGACTATGCTAACACTCTGTGTGTCCAGACTTGCTTAGTTAAAGGTCAGACATTTTTCCCAGCCAAATTATCAAGCTATACCCCAGGAATGAAGTTGAGTTCCAAATTTTCCTTTTCATAAACTAGGGATAGAGAACAGAAAGTAGATTTGCATTACTGCTAGCCAACGAAATGATGAAACTAAATTGTTCTAACGCTGATTTTAAACTTACTGTATATAGAAGCAACCTCTGAGCAGAGTGTTTATGCTTGTTACCTAGTACAGATAAAGCAGAAGGGAAAGATGCACACATCAAGGTGTATGCATGAAAGTGCAGCTTGACTCCAACCCTTAAGGGAAAAACACACACACACATATGTTTAATGATAAACAAGTGCAGACCAGAAGTTTTTTTTTTTTTTGACAGGCAGCAACAATAAACAGTGGTTAATGCTGTACATAAAGCTGTGTGGCCACATTATGCAATGCCTCCTCACTCCCACAATGTTCATTGGCCATTGTACCCTGAACGTACTGCCTTTATTGATTATGGTTGTGTCCCCAAACCAAGTGCAGAAGCAATGTGTGAGGTGCTCGAATTCTGACACTTTATGTGAATCGCTTAATTACATACAAGGGAAGGGATTAAGAGCAGGTGCGTTTAAGGACACTTGACATTGCTGTAATTCCTGCACTTTAATTTGCGAAGGAACAGAAGAGGATCAAAAAGAAAGAATGCATGAGGCTCAACAGCAGTGACTGTGTGCTTCGTTTAGTTCAGACATTTCTGTTTATTTTGTTGAAATATTCAGAGCTACTTTGATATGATTTGATAGGAGGCATTGCAGCTCACACTGTAGTGAAAGTTTATCACTGTGAACCGGCTTTATTGCAAAAAAGAGACCAAAATGATTGCCATAAAATATTTTGTTCATCAGACAATCGACAGATGACAGTTGGCTGTTAACAGCTGGGGGATTTTGATCAGACTGAGAGTCAAGATCAGGCTGCAAAGTTCTTTGTCACAATTTAATTCACTTCCCAGAAGAAAAATGCTCCAGAAGCACTCAATCCGATGTGGCCACAGTTTTGGTGATTGTGAAAAATGTTTGTTCATTCAGTAAAATTCAAAACCAACAGTGGTAAATTTAGTTAATAATAGAAAGTGTCACTATTCTGCAGTGCTGTTTTAGTAGAATAAAATGTGTGGAGATCAGTGGATAGGATACAAGATGTCTACGTGCATATGCACTCGGTTGGAGAGCACAGCTGAAGCCACTTAACTTATTCACAACAACCCTCCTTTGGACTGGGACATCCTCAAACTGGTAATTCAGCAATTTTGAGAGGACAAGTAGAGGGCAAGTGAGCTGAAATGCCATTTCGGATGCAACCCATGTCATGTACATTCTCAGTAAGAGATGGGATGGATTATTTAAATCAGGGCTGGGCCTCTTGTCTCTTCTCTCAGACCGAGTTGACAACACAGCATTATGTTAATGTGTAGCTCATTTTACAATGATAGATGGAAACCAGATATCACAGATTTTGGTATGTGCATCTATGTAGCTTGCCCTTAATGTATTCATCATTACTTGAGTAGTTGCAAATACTATGTAAATTTAAAGCTAATGCTTTTAAATTGACATACAGCAAATACTACATATGTATTCATTAATGATACCACTGGATATCACTATGTTCTGCCATGTTTTGCTTTATTCAGCTGTGTCCAGGCATGTTCCAAGAAAGACCCATGGGAAAAGGCTGCCGTGCAGAGCTGCCAAGCACTTTTTACTGGATGCCAAACAGACAAACTGTGCTTTCCATATTTGGCTACAACTCTGGCACCTGTCTCTGATAACTGAATGTACCAGAACAATGTCAAAAACTCCCTGAGGGGTAAAATATATAAATAATAGAGTGTGAAAGTCAGTGTCATAACTTGCTTTGCGAAAGGTCAGAGATTCTTCCTTAATGGAATTTAAAGAGACCATCTTAAAAGCTGCATCTGAGCAGATTGTTTGTCAGCACATTCACTACAGATTCAACAGCAGGTAAAGACATGCACAGCCTGGTGCATGCTTACGAATGCAAATTGACTCCAAACCTGATGAAAGCACAAGTACCCCTGTTTAATGATCGATGTATAGCAGGTGGTTTTTGCTGTCAGTAATAATAACGCCAGCAAAAACATCTCTATTGTTGATTTGTATGTCATTAGTACCCTAAGAAAAAAATAAGGTTTGATTATGAAAACAGCCTGTTCAGCCCAACTACAATCAACATTCTGTTCATACTCTAGATTGTATCTTACACTGGGTCAAGCCAGGTCTTTAACACTCTGAGGATGTCTGCTTCTGTTATGGTAAGGTGTTCAATGCATGCATAACTGAGTGAATAAATACTTTCTAATATCAGTGTGAAATTAACCTCAAAAGTTCCACATGCCCTCTTCCAAATGCCCCACTGTCAGAACTAATGTTTTAATACATTTTCTCCTTGATTTTGGAATTGCCAGTTGTATACATTAAGCTTACCTCAGAGTGACATGCTCTGTATGCGTACAGGAACATGTTTTTGCTATATAACCCAGCATCCTGTTTGTCTTCAGATCATCAGAATAATGTCTACATGTAGACAGATTTGGGTCAATGGTTACAGCCATGTCTTTAAAAACAGGAAACACGGGCATCCGAGTAGCTCAGTGGTTAAGGCAATCGCTTTTGTCACAAGCAAGCAAGACCCTAAGAACTTTCCCCACATAAGATCACTTACAGTCTAAGGATCTCATACAATGCACACAGCAAGCTTAGCAGTACGATTAGGACTCTGACACAGCAACAAAGCTATCAACATTGCCTTAAAGCATGTCTAACCACCAGATGAGTCAAAGAATTTTGGACATGCTCATCAACATTGTTTGGCGTAAAAAATAACAAATAAAAATAAGTGAAGGCAATATTGAGAAAACCCCATGTTTACTCTGAAATGTGGCAAGTGGTCTATTATGTTTTGAGGTTGTTTTCCCATCTACGAGTATAAGAGACCTGGTAATAAAAGATGGAGTCATAAACTCCAAAACCTACCATGTGATTTGGGCCAAAAGCTTGTAAAAGCTCAAACCTGGATGAAAATGACATTCAGTAATGACAATGCACCAAAACATTCATCCAAATGTACAATGAATGCACAATGAATGGTTAACTGGGCACAAAATAAATATTCTCAACCTCCATCCAATCCAATATGTGTGGTTTGAAATCAAGAAAGCCGTTCACCAACAAAAATGAAGGATATGAAATACTTTGAGTAATTCTGCTAGGCGGAATGTCTCAGAAGTGTTGTGTAGTTGTAGTTGACTAGTTATGTGGAAATCACAACCAATCTGGTTTTTACACTGAAATGTTAGCCCTATGGGCAGTAAATCTAAGCTGTCAGTGCGGAAAGATTCTACTTATCATTCTGAATTTGCCTGCTCTGTTACTTCTAAGCATTATTAGTTATAGAGAATTTGAGAAGTAGATACTGCATCTCAGAAATATAACACCTCAGATAAGTGTACATTTCCAGAGTTAATGTAAAGTGTGTGTATAGGGCCCATTATGTTTGACATAATATTACAAGAATGTCACCTCTAGGGAGGATTTAGCATTAGAAATAGGGAATTGGAGGGTTACCAACCGCCAGGACAGGATGTTTTCTGTGATATGAAGCAGACATATTCATTATAAATTAACTGTAAATAACATATCATGGTCATCCTGGGTTCTTGTCATCGACATATATGTGAATATAAGAGTTTCCAATTGCAAAAAAGTGTAGCCCGACAGTTTGATTTTTTTTTTTTTTCGGTTGTGAAAACAACATTAGCAATGTATCACTTTAGCAAAGTGCCAAGGTGTATTATACCCTCAGGGGTGAATTAGGCTCTTCTTATAATTTGTGCACCAGGACAAGTTCAGGCTTCAGCTTCACTGGCATAATAGTACAATATGTTGCTATGGCAACTCAGTCGGCTAAGGTTTGAGCTTGCTTCATGAAACAGATTAAGCCTCATCTCTGTAAAGTTAGCCAGCTAGATCAGAAAGCCTGCTTTGTGAGACAGGTCCCATGTGTCTGATGTTGTATGCAGTTTTAGTACAGACAGTTTTTAGTGCTTGTTCGATCTGATACATGATGAAAGGAGTCTTTACTGGAAGGGGGGGAGTTTAAGCAGATGCTGGTGTTCTCTGTGATTGGCTGGCTGGGTCTGGTTGCTTCCTTTGAGATAAGTCTTGGAATGTAAGCAGATAGAAAATGAACTGTGTGTATTGAGACAGGGGTGGGACCAAAAGTGCATATCACACTGAGGAGAAACCTGAAGTCACCATAAAGATCACAGTGAAATTCTACACATAGGGTTCTATTTAAGTGGCCTTAGCAGTGACACCAACTGCAAATGCATCAAACCCCTGCTTCTTCTAAAACAGATTGAAGACCGGCCCCTTCAGACTGCATCTAGGTTTCCATTCAAAATCCCCTTGAAAATCATGTAAGTTGATTACTTAATTACCACTAATCAATCAAAAATGACAATGTCACATATTCAGACTATTTAGAACCACGGACAGTACTAAGGTGTGTGGAATGTTATCCATGGACTTGTTACCTTTTCATTGTTTTAGGGGTAATGGGAAAATTATTAAAAAATGAGTGCAGTCATATTTTACTCAAAGACATTGTAGTTGTATTTTCTTTTGCATGCAGTTTTGTCATTTGTGAATACTTTTCAAACAGTGGGCATTGCAAGTTAAGGGCACTGAATTTGGCAACAAGCACCACAATAATTCAAGGTAGAAAGGTGCACTGCATTAGCAAGGGTGACTTTAAAAATGTGTGATGAATTGTCCTTGTAGAACAAACATGAAAAAAATATGCTAAACATAAGTCTTGCAGGTCTGTAGATTTCTCTCTCTCTCTCTCTCTCTCTCTCTATATATATATATATATATATATATACTCAAAAGGTTGGACACACTTTATGCATTTTTACTATTTTCCACATTTTAGAATAGAAGCCATCAAAACTATGAAATAACACAAATGGAATTATGCAGTGACCAAAAAAGTGACGTGTACACACACATATACACATGTACACACATACATACATATATATATGTTTCTATATATATATTTAGAAAGTTTCTATTTACAATTTTCCAGACACACATGCCTAGAGTTACATATGAAATGCGTTAACTATCACATGATACTGAAATAAAGGAGAGACACAATGTGCTTGTTTGTGTGTGTGTGTGGGGTGGTTTGGGGGGGGGGGGGATTATAGGGTGCATGGGCACTCTTATGGAGTGGATGCATGCTGTGTGTGTATGTGTGTGTGTGTGTGTGTTATAGAGTGGATGAATGGCATGTTTTATTTATGTGTGTTACTAAACAGATGACTGGTGTAAATGTTTGATGGAGTGGATAGTTGGATAATGTGTATGTTAAGAAGGGAATAGATGGTTGTGAAAGAGTCTTTGTGTTAT